>NC_083325.1:22355566-22657226 GCF_963455315.2 Globicephala melas
AGGTTTATGGATACATGTCACTTGCACCATACAGTACAGAAGTAAAATAGGATTCATTGCTGAAATTCCTACAAGCATAGATGCAAAATACTATACACAATCTCCTTACTTTTTGGTGTGATACAAAAAGTGTGCTTATTCTGGAAAAATCTAATGTGGCTAGTATTCCCTAAGTCATACTTCAATAATGCACAATATGTTTATAGGAAAAGATCCCAGTAATATCTATATGACTATGTAAAGATTGAAGTTCCTTGACTGAGGAGGTGTTATTATTAAAAATGCCTAACAGGGCATAGATAGGTCTTCCAGGGCATTTCAGTTCAATTTCAAAGTAAAACAGAAAAAGAAAAATAAATAAGAAATTAAATCCAAATATATATTGAGAAGACTAAAACTGTTAAAGATATTTGAACTTAATGTTCTGTTTCCACATGGGACATAGAAAGGCACAAGGGAATGTCACTCTAAGAAGAAGGAAAAAAATGAGTGATTTTAAAATTGTAGTTATTCAAATCTACCAGAGTGCTGAGTTCTCAAAGCAACCATATAAACTGAATTCCAATGAGTGACAAGTTTTTCCAAGGAAGGACAGATCACGTTACTTCTTTCAGCTTTGATAGAGCATAGAAGAAAGAAATGGAAGCCAAAAAATTAAGTGAGAAGAAAAGAACTGAAGTATTTAAAATTTTACTAAGGCTTGATCAGGTCTTTTTTTTAATTAATTAATTTTTTATTGAAGTATAGTTGATGTACAGTGTTATGTTAATTATTGCTGTGCAGCAAAGTGATTCAGGTGTGTGTGTGTGTGTGTGTGTGTGTATATATATATATATATATACATTAATTTTTATGCATATGTTCTTTTCCATTATGGCTTATCATAGGATATTGAATATAGTTCTTTGTGCTATACAGTAAGACCATGTTGTTTATCCATTATATATATAAAAGCTTACATATGCTAAACCCAAACTCCCACTCCATCCATCTCCCAACCCCCTCCACCTTGGCAACCACCAGTCTGTTCTCTATGTCCATGATTCTGTTTCTATTTCAGAGATAGGTTCATTTTTGTCATATTTTAGATTCCACATATCATATGATGTCATATGTTATTTGTCTTTCTCTTTCTGATTTACTTCACTTAGTATGATAACCACTAGTTGCATCTCTGTTGCTGCAAATGACATTATTTCATTCTTTTTTATGGCTGAGTAATAGTCCATTGTATATATGTACCATAACTTTTTTATCCATTCATCTGCTGATCGGACATTTAGGTTGTTTCCATGTCTTGGCTATTGTGAAGAGTGCTGCTATGAACATAGGGGTGCATGTTAAGGCTTGATCAGATCTTGCATGAAAGTTTAGAATTTTTAGTTACCCAAACACAGGGAGTATGCACTGTCTTGTCAGGTTTTTCTGTAGGAGTTCACACCATGCTCCTAAGAAAGACTGGGTGGAAGGCAAGAGACTTGAATGACCATCTTAGTAGTACAAGTGTTCAAAACTTGCCCATATTTCAGGGTAGAGGCAGTAAACCTCTATAATTGGTGTCCTGCTGGTATGCAAGATGGAGATAACTGCCACTAGTGGATAGGCATGAAACCTGCTTGCACCCTGCTCCCTCTACTGATATAAATAAAATGTCAGCTGTTCTGGGTGAATGGTAGCAAATGTACCTATTCCACAAAACTTTTCATTGACACTAGACTATAGCTATCTACTGATTAGAGAGACAAAGAAAACTGGTTCCTGTGCCCAAAGTCCTGATGATTGAAGGCAGAGCTCAGATATAGCAGGTGGGAAGGACAGGGAAACAACCTGTTCTCTTTAGGCCAGGAGAAAACAAACTATAGTCTGGGACTCATTCCATCCCTCAGCTTGCTTTTTTGTAAGGCTAATAAACTAAGAATATTTGAAGAACTTTTGCTTTCTTTTTTCTTTTTTACAATTTCAAAGGGCTAAAAATTTAGACTATATGATACAAAGCTTAAAGTAAATACTATCTTGTTCTTTATAGAAAATATTTTACAATACTGATCTAGAACATATTATGAAAACTAAGCACATGTTGCTTGACACTAAGGAAGAGTCAGAAAGATGGAGAAAGAGTTTTCTCTCATGATATATACACACTGTCATATAAGACTGAGCCTGGAAAAGAAAAACTGAGAAACCTCTACAAACCCATCATGAGCTTTAAGTCAAGCAACATGCATCACCAAGAAAGAGAGACTTCCTCTGTGGTGTGGGTATGCATGGCCCGCTGAATCTGAGGGTGAAACAGGAATACTTAGAATAACTATCCAGTCCTCTAGACCTCACATTAGGCACAAGGAGGCAACTGAATCCTAGTATTTTGAGGTGGCCATTATTTGCACAGTGACCTTGAATCCTATGGTACACTGGAGCTCACCACCCAAATATGGATAATCCTCATTATTTGTGGATTCTTAATTTGTGAATTCTCCTACTTGCTGGAATTTATTGTAACTTCAAAATCGAAGTACCAGCACTTTTGTTGTTTTTTTTGTGGATACACACAGAGTATTGAAAAATTAGAGTCACCCAACATGCACATTTCTTAGTGAGGTCAACCAAGGCAATGCTCTGCTTTGTCTTGTCAGCTCTTCTGCTGTAAACAAGTATCCTTTTCATGGTCTATTAACGTTATACATTTTTATGTTTTTCTTTGGTGATTTTGCTGTTTTAAATGATCCTTAAGTGTATTTCTAGTGTGTTGTGTATTGTGTAGTGTTCTAAAGTGCAATAAGGCTGTGATGTTCCTTATGGAGAAAATACCAGTGTTATATTAGCTTCAGTCAGGTGTATATTATAGTGCTATTAGTCATGAGTTTAATGTTAATTTATCAATTAGGTATAATTAAATAAGATTTCTTTTAACAGAAACAAAAACCCCACAAAACAAGGTTACATATTGATCAGTTAGTGAAAATGAATTGACCTGACATTTTCAGGAACCTGATCCCGGAACTCCTCTGGAAGCAATGGTTCAGTATTCACAAATTCAATTTTCTCAGCTACTTTATAAAGCATAACTACTTCAAATATTAAGAATTGGCTGTAATGCAAGCCAAATCTAGATCAACTACGCATTAACTAGACTCAACCCTCCACACAAATATTCTGACAAAAGAAAAGCATGCCCAATTTTCAAACAAATTTTCTTTAACAGTCTCTGATGGGCTGTTTTTGCTTCTGTTTTTACACACAATGTTCAGAATTAATGAAAAATAAAACAATACACAAAAATACAAGGAAAAAACATTGTCAAGACATAAAATAGTCAACAGAAGGAGACACTGAGGGGAACCAGATATTCTATCAGAATAGAGACTTTAAAATAACTCTGGTAAATATGTCAAAAGATCTTGTGGGGAAAAAAGACAACATATCTGAGAGAGAGTAGGGGAATTCAGCAGAAACTATACAATAGATTGAAGTGGAAGTATTAAAATGAGAAACAATACCAGACATGAGAACTTCTTCTGATGGAATTATCACAAGAAAAGATACAGAAGAAATATAAGTGAAATTGAAAATAAATCAATAGGAATTTTCTAAATTGCAACACAAACAGAAAAAAGAACAGAATATCCAAAATCTGTATAAGAATATCAAATGGTCTAAAGACTCATACACATAATTGAAATCCTAAATTCAGAGGAGAGAAAGAGAGCAAGGCAAAATGTATTTGAATATATAATGAATAAGAATGTCACAAATGTAATGAAGACAAAAACCTGTGTATCCCTGAACCACAGAGAAATGCAAGTAGAATAAACATAATTTTTTTTAACCTGGCACATCATAGTCTGATTTTTGAAAACCAAAGATAAAAATCTTGAAGTCAGCTAGAGGAAAAAGAAATATTATATAAAACCTAACAAAGGCATCAGACATTTCTTCAAAAACTATGCAAGGAAAGAGACAATAGTGTGATATTTCTAAAGAATAAGGAGGAAAAAAAAAAGAACTGTCAACCTAGAATTCTATTCCCAGTCAAATGTCTTTCCAATCTAAAGACAAAATAAAGATTTTTTAATATGAATAAGAACTGAGTATTTATTGCAGGAAGGCCTATTCTATAAGGATTGTTGAAGGTAGTTCATCAGGTAGAAAATTTATAATACCTATGGTGATAAGGATCTATAGAAATAAATGAAATCACAAAAATAGAAACATGAGTAAATATTATTTTATTGTAGTTTTAAATGTATTTAAATATGATTAAATGAATTGAATAGAAAATTATACCTAAAACAAAATTGGAAACAAGGTATACCCATGAAATATAAAATTCAGGCATAAGGTATAGAGAACTACAAGATCTGCTTTTTGTAAGCAAAAATATTGGATAAGGCAAAGGAAGGAAATAGTCTTCTAACAACTGTGAGAGCTATAACACTCAAAACTATTACTAAGTACTCATTGAAAAGCTTAGTGTGTCTGTCTGAAAGAAGCAGCAAAACCGTGAGATTTGTATACCTAAATTCACCTCAAGGGGTATGAAGAAGGCCATGATAAGGCTTGCAAGTGCTAAAGAAATCTTCGTTTTATTAACTTCTGAAACCAACACTATAAAACTACTTTCTAGGACAAAGGCCTTACACTGTGGATTTTTCTTAGAGTTAAAAATAAATCAAGTGGAACAGGGATGAAGAAAAAAGAAAGTGCAGACGAAAGTGGAAAAGGAAAGCGGTGGAGGCTAATTTCAGAAAATAGAAGGAAACATGTTTTAACATTTCACAAAAGAAAAAAAGAGGGACATGTTGAATTATACAGGTGGGAAAATTACTTCGATACACTTTTTCTTGCTAAAAGTACAAAAAATGTGTATCTCTTAAAACTGAGCAACAGTAAAGGAGTGTTAAATAACTATGTTATAAGAATCAACTAATGTTCCTACAGAAAATGAAGGCATACTAGAAATACACATCTGCAAAACAAGTAAAAATGATACTTTAATATTTTAAAATAAGCTGAAAGAATTTAAGAAAATCTAAACTACATATACTTCGACTATTCAGATTATGGGGGTAATGACAGGGAAAGAAATGAAGCGATTGCTAGTGGGTTTTAATATTGTTCTTAATGGGGAAACAGTGGAAAATAGACCTCTCATCGAAAATGTAAGATAAGACTAATAATGCTAGTGTTATTGTTGAGGTAATAGTACAAAGGTAACAGAATTTAAAATCGCTGATACATATGTATTTGTACATATTTTGTGTGTGTGTGTAGAGAAAGGGAAAGAGATCACTTGTTAAGATTATTATTATCTCAGATAGGAAGGGAATACCTTTGCATAAAAAGGAAATCTTTATATTATCAATAGAAGACTAAATGCCAAAAAATAATCTCATTTCTCCCTGTGTTTACTTATAAATTTAATATGAACCTAACCAAAATAACATGAAGTATTTTTCTCCTATCAGACTGGCGATAACCAAATGTCTGATGACAATTTTCTTGATGATCCCTTGGGAATATAGACACTTGCATAAATTGCTGGTGTGAATTAAAATAATACAAGGCCAGTATCAGCATGGAGATATAGAGACCCAGAAAGACATCATTCTCCCCAACTTGTGAATTAATGACTTTTCTTGAACTCATCAAAGAAGGAAGGTTGTAAGGCAAGGCATCGAATCAAAGGATAAAACAGGGTGAGAATGAGGTTTTGAGTTTCAAATGACTGCTGTGAACTTTCTGTACAGGTTGGAAGATTACATGTAACTAGGAGGGAAAATAGGAAATGTGTTTGCAATTTTTTTTCCTCTTCTGTTTATGTTTTGAGAGGAAAAAATTGGCCTAGATGCAACAACTGAGATTAAAAAGAGCCCTAATTTCATTTATCCAAAGGGAAAAATACACTGAGTTAAGCTAACTTACAGGAAAAGTTTCCAGAAAATAAAAATATTTGACACCCAGTTAAATTTGATTATCAGATAAATAAATATTTTTATATCTATGTGTCATACAATATTTGGGACATTCTGCTATTAAATGGCTATTCATTGTTTGCTGAAAATCAAATTTATCTGGGCATTCTACATTTTATTTGACCACACTATTTACAATGAACATAATTAATTCCACAGTAAATTCATGAAACTAATTTACTTAGAATATATATTGCTATTCAGGAGCTCTGCAAATGAGTTCTAAAAAAAGTATTTTGGGAAGAAAAATGACATAAAGAGAGATGACATACACAGTGTTTTGTTTCAGGTATTTTTTTTCCCATCTCTCCTTATAGTCATGAGTATATTTTTCTATATTACTTTATAATCCTACCTGTTGTTTAAAAGATAAAGATGTTATAAATATATTTAGTTGGATTAGTATATGATACAACTATCACTGGGTTGCTAGAGAACTGGGGACTCATGACAAATTTAGTTCTTTGGCCATGTACAGAAGTAGAGGATCAAGTTGATAGATGGGAAGGAAGCAGCTGCAAGCTGTACTTCATTTATCAATTATACTCATTTTTCTTAGTGGTGTAATGAATATCCAGGGAATGCCTAATGCCAAGAGTGGAAAATTAATAAAGCAGAGGAAGAAGTATAATGCGGAACAAAAGGATTTAGAGAAATCAAGGGAAACCTGAAGAAATAATTCTCTATTTTGACCCTCATAATCAACATCTTTTGAAACAGAGGATCAGCCAAGGAGTACCAATACAGTAAGTCCCCTACATACAAACAAGTTCTATTCTGAGAGCACGTCAGTAAGTCCAATTTGTTTGAAACTCCAACAAAGTTAGCCTAGGTACCCAACTAACACAATCAGCTATATATTATAGTACTGTACTGTAATAGGTTTATAATACTTTTCACACAAATAACACATAAAAAACAAACACAAAAAATGGAAACATTTTTAATCTTATAGTACAATGCCTCAAAAAGTACAGTAGTACAGTGCAGCAGCTGGCATACAGGGGCTGACATGGACTGAGCTGAAGGATTGTCAGCAATAGGAGACAGAGGACAAGCTGCAATTTCTTTCATGCCTGACATTGATGGCACCGGTTCTGGTTCCTTGCTGGAACTAGATGCATGTTCACATCTTTGAAAGTTCACAACTTGAAGGTTCTTATATAGGGGACTTACTGTATTCTGCATTTTAATTGGCTGCTACAGATGTTCCAGAGGTAAATTATGTTTCAACCAGAAGTCAAATGTCATTTTTATAACATATTTAGCAAGACATATTTATGATAGTTTTAATTGGTTTACAGAAGGAAAAAAACCTAAACTATAGCTCTTTTTGGTTCTTTATTGCTTAAACATGTCCTGTTTTCATTCTCTCTCTCTCTCTCTCTCTCTTTCTACCCTCCTCTTTCTCCTCCTCCTCCTCCTCCTCCAGACACTCACAAAAATAGAGGTTATTACTGCCTGTCACAAACTCTGGTCAGTAAGGGACTCAACCATCACTACAGAAAAATATGTTTAAGCATATATCTGCACCCTCATGCTCATTGAAATATTATTCATAGTAACCAAGATGTGGAAACAACCTAATCGCCCTTCAGAAAATGAATGCATCAGGAAAATGGGGCATATATTCACAGTAGAGTATTTTCAACCTTAAAAAAAGAGAATCCTACTGCTTATCACAACATGTATAAACATGGAGAACATTATGCTAAGTGAAATAAGCCCAACACGTAGTGCATGGTCTTACTTATATGCAAAATTTAAAAATGTCAAACTAATAGTAGCAGAAAGAATGGTGTTACCAGGGGCTGGGGGTTGAGAGAAATGGAAAATATTGGTCAAAGTGTGCATGCTTTCAGCTAGAGATGTATAAGTTCTGGAAACAATTTGCAGCATGGGGACTATAGTTAATAATAACATATTGTATACTTGAAATTTGCTAAGAAAGTAAATCTCAAGTGTTCTCACACTCCCACACACACAATGGTAACTATGTGAGGTGATGAATATGTTAATTAGCTTGATTATGGTAATCATGTCACAGTGTATACATGTATCAAAACATCCTGTACACCTTAAATATATATAACTTCTATATGTCAATCATACCTCAATAAAGCTGGGGAGGGATCATGACCAATCTATGCAGATTTCATTTACACTTGACTTGTTCTGAATACTATTTTTAAAGTAAGAGATAAGAAAATTTGTATATTTAGTGATTAGTTCATAAAAAGTACTCAATGGCTTAAGAGTTAGTGAAATACATTGAAAGTTTATAATCCGATGTCCCAAATAAAATATATATATATATATATATATATTTGTCTGCCCTAACAGATCTTCCCCATTTTGGATTTCCTTAAAAAACAGAATGCCAAGCTTATTTGCTGTTAGCCCCACGTAAAGTGGAACAATTTCTGGATTGGGACAGGAAAATGTTTAGACTGTGTGTCCACTGCTCTGGCTTACTCCATTCAGCTGGTCCTGGAATCTCTTACATGTCTTTTCTGAGTACCAGAAGAACAATTGCTATTTACATCAAACAATGTCTTAGTCTGGTCTTTAACCAGACTTTTTAACATCTTGTAACCCAAAGATTTTGTTAAGTTCTTAGCAATAGTAATGGTTTTTCTTAAAGCATTTGTTTTCCACAATATCTACGATTTTCTGTGTAAATTTATGAGTGAATCTTTTAAGGCTCTGTAGCTCTGTATTATATCAATTACTCTTTCTTAAAAGTATCATCACTTTGTCTATTTGACAGATGAGTGAAGTGATATTTAGAGAAGTTGAGTAAATTTCTCAAGGTCCCACAAACATTGAGTGACACAGCTAGTATATTAAAAAACCAGGACTCTCTAACTTCTAAACCCAAATGCTAAGTCCACATGCAATCCTGTCTCTCTGTATCTTACATGCCAACTAATTAATGAATTAATGAGATATTTTAAGCCAGAGGACATGTCTCAGATATTATCTATGATTCAACTTATGAATTGAAGTAGAACTAGTGATTCTCAAATGAAATTGCACACCTGGGAGGCTGATATAAAATGCACATTCATGGACACCACTCACAAATTATTATTTAGCATATGTTGGAAGAACCTCATCCATGTGTCTTTTTAAAAGGCACCACAGATGATTTTGATATAGAAGGTTCAACATTCCTTTAGAACATCCATTCAACTTACTGCAACTACATTCTTAAGAGGGAGAATCTTTTGGTATAGGAAGAATATTTCCTTCCATTTCTCCATTATAAAAAATAAAAACTTTACAACACAGTTGTAAACAACTTTGTACAGATCTGAATTCTCAATGAAATCATAAATCAATCTAAAGTCATTGGAGAACTCATTTAAAATTTTAAAGTGAAAATAATTTTAAGACATAGATGAAAGATCAGAGATTTTAAATAAAGTTACTCTGGTAATAATAATAGAAACAATATGTACCATGATTTAAATAACAATTAAATTAAATGCATAAAACTAATTTTTGAAGATAATAGATAATTTATGGTAGCATTATATTTTGTGTTTTTCAAAGGCAATATTTCCTTTAGATAATCATTCACCTGAAATTATCTTTCATTTATTTTTTAACTGAGTATCTTTTACCTCAAAAAATTTGATATGATCATCAGTTACTTTGTTTATTTCCTTTTATTGACCAAATCCTGCTCAAATATACCAACTTATAAATATAACCTTAGTTGTAGCTAATTTTTATGGCATTCTGAAGATTTCTTAAGCTCTTGAGCTAACACAACATTGTAAAGCAAGTATACGCCAATAAACATTTTTAAAAAAATAGTCAGAAAGTGACATACACATATAAAAGGCAGGTTAAAGATAAGAAAGCATAATAAATTAAGATTTTTAAATCTCTAATATCAAGAAGGCATAACTCATATTTCACTAGGCCTAAAGCTAATCTAAAGAATAATAACAAACCAACTTCTTACTGAAACCTTACTACGTGCCAGAAACGTTTTTCAAACAAGTTAACTAGTCTATCACAAGCTTGAAGTAAATATCACAGAAAAAAATTGGAAAAAACAGCTAAGTTAATTTTCAAGGCCACATAGTTAATAATAGGATTAAATATTAAACATAGATTAAACTTATCCCTGTGAGGGATGATGATGAAAGATTCAAATAATTTATTTAAATATGATAATTTATCAACTAAGATAATACATTGTCTAAGACAATCAAGAATAAGCTCCATAACACTGCCCTCAGAGTTCCAGAAATATAACCATAAGTGACCAAAAAAAAAAAAAAGGCAGTTTATAAAATGACAGTTTAAAAGCTTCTGATCATGAATACTTTAATATTTTTAAATGTACAGGAAATACATAGTAGTAAGGATCTCAGTCAGTCATAATCATTTCCTTATAAAGAATTTGCCATTTGTAAAGCTCCTCACAGTGATCAAATGAAATGCCAGTCTAAACCATTCACCTTTAGCATAGATAAATGTATAATTTGTGTGTGATTGCTGTGGAAAATTAATCAAAACCTCCCATGTTAAGTATTCCATAGAATACTCCCTTTTTATGGCTTTTAATATAGCTTGATAAAATATGTTTTTTAAATTTATCAAAAGGCATATCTATTCTTCAAAAAAAAAAAAAAACTAATGTCTTTCCTGATATGAAAGAGAACCTCAACCCATAGATGTGTAATGGGAAAGAAGATACAAGTCTGCTGCTTACCAAGTTTTTAAACTAATGTTGATAGCTGAGATTTTTACTCTAGTAGGATTTCAAGAATAAAATTTTCTCATAAATCGTAGGGAAACAAATGAAGGATTGTTATGGAAAGAAACTGGAGGACACAGAGATAGTTTAACCATAAAAGGAAGTTGAAAACTACCACATATACTCCAAAGATATTTCATTTTTACTCAACTATCAAGTTAAAAAAAAAAAACTTAGCTAGACTAAGAAAAAAAGGGAGAAGACTCAAATAAATCAGAAATGAAAAAGGAGACATTACAACTGATGCCACATGAATAAGAAAGACCATAACAAACTACTATAAACAATTATACACCAACAAATTAGATAACTTAAGAAGAAATGAGTAAATTCCTAGAAACATACAAACTACCAAGACTGAATTACAAAGAATTAAAACACCCAACAGAATTATAACTAGTGAAGTGATTGAATCAATGTCAAAACCTCCTACCAAAAAAATCCTGGAGCTTCAACTGAAAATTCTACCAAGCATTTAAAGAAGAATTAAAACCAATCCTTCCCAAACTCTTCCAAAATATGAAAGAGGAATGAACATTTCTAATTTCATTTTATGACATCATCATTACATTACCCTGATAGTAAACTCAGACAAAGATATTATTAGAAAACTACAAAATAATACCTCTGATGAATACTGATGCAAATTCTAAACAAAATACTGGGAAAACAAATTCATCATCACATTTAAAGGATTATACATCATGACCAAAGGGGATTTATGCCTGGTTTTGCAAGGGTAGGTCAAAAAAATTGATAAAAATACACCACATTAATAGAATGAAGGACAAAACTACATGAGCATCTTTATTGATGCAGAAAAAGTATTTGACAAGATTCAACATCCTTTTATGATAAAAACACTCAACAATCTAGGAACAGAAATAAACTACCTCAGCATAATAAAGGCCATGTATGAAAAGCCCACAGCTAACATCGTATTCAGTGTTGAGGACCAAAAGGCTTTTAAGGTCAGGAACAAGGCAAGGATGACCACTCTTTTTACTTCTACTGAACATAGTACTGGAAATCCTAAGCAGAACCATTATGCAAGAAAAATAAATAAAGACATTCAAAAAGTAAAGAAAGAAGAAAATTTTCTCTCTTCACAGATGATGTGATCTTATATATATGAAACCCTAAAGCCTCCAACAAGAAACTATTGGAAGTAATAAATTCATCAAAGTTGCAGGATACAAATCAAGATTAAAAATCAGTTATATTTTTATCAGTTGTATCTATATACTAACATTGAATGATTCAAAAGGAAATTAAAAAGAAAAATCTTATTTGCAGAAATATTAAGAAGAATAAGATACTTTTTTTTTAGCATCTTTATTGGAGTATAATTGCTTTACAATGCTGTGTTAGTTTCTGCTTTATAACAAAGTGAATCAGCTATATATATACATATATCCCCGTATCTCCTCCCTCTTGCGTCTCCCTCCCACCCTGCCTATCCCACCCCTCTAGGTAGTCACAAAGCACTGATATGATCTCCCTGTGCTATGCAGATGCTTTCCACTAGTTATCTATTTTACATTTGGAAGTATATATAAGAAGATAATTTGTTTTTTATTTTTTATTATTTTTTTCTCTTTTTTTGCGGTACACGGGCCTCTCACTGTTGTGGTCTCTCCCATTGTGGAACACAGGCTCCGGACGCGCAGGCTCAGTGGCCATGGCTCATGGGCCCAGCCACTCTGTGTCATGTGGGATCTTCCCGGACCGGGGCACGAAGCCGTGTCCCCTGCACTGGCAGGTGGACTCTCAACCACTGCGCCACCAGGAAAGCCCAAGAATAAGATAATTTGGAATAAACTTAACCAAATATGCAAAAGATGTATACACTGAAAACTACAAAAAATACTGAAAGAAATTAAAGAAGACATAAACAAACGGTAAGATATTCTGTGTTCATGGATTGGAATGCTTACTATTGTTAATATGTCAGCTTCCTCAAAGCAATCTGTAAACTCCCTATCAAAATCCCAATGACTTTTTTTGCAGAAGTGAAACAGCCAACCTTCAAATTTGTATGGAATGTAAAGTACCTCAGATAGCCAAAACAATCTCAAAAAGATTAAAAAGTTCTTAAAAATATAGTACAAAGTTGCAGTTATCAAGCAGTGTGGTACTGTCATATGAAGCCCAGACATATACTCATACATCTTTGACAAATTGATTTTTTTTTTTTTTTTTGCAGTACGCAGACCTCTCACTGCTGTGGCCTCTCCCATTGCAGAGCACAGGCTCTGGATGTGCAGGCTCAATGGCCATGGCTCATGGGGCCAGCTGCTCCGCGGCATGTGGGATCCTTCCAGACTGGGGCACTGCATTGGCAGGTGGACTCTCAACCACTGCACCATCAGGGAAGCCCCCTAATTTGAGGCCATACTAGAAAGGACTATAATCAAGATGCTAACCATAGATATTAAGATTACAAGTAATATTTTATTTCTCATCTATGTTAATTAAATTATATTTTCCCACAAAGATTAAGTATGAAGTTAGAGTTATATACAAACTTTGTGTTCCTTCTAATATTTAATGAATTGACCATGAGTTTTTAATTTAAGTTTCTTTCACTCGGTTTATTTTACCTTTCACAAATTTAACATTTCTTTTCATGATAATTTGTAGAGTGATACATTATAAAAAAGGAATACATTGCTTTATGTTTCTAATGTGATTTTTTGTATTACTTAAGAAACATACAAGGAAATAAACTATCTTCCCTTGTTTTCAGAAATACACATTAAAGAATAAAGGATAGGAAGAGGAGTCAAGATAGGGGAATAGGGGGACACCAAATTTGTTTCTCCTCACAAGTTCATCAAAAACACATCTACAAATGGAAAAATTCCCACAGAGCTCCTGCTGAAAATTAGTGGTAGACTTCAGACACCTAAAAGAATGAAAGAAAGAAGAAAAAATTAAAAAAAAAGAAAAGAGGAATCAAAAAAGAGACCAGCAACCCTGGCAGGAAGCTGAAGGTGAGGAGAGACCTCCACATTAAGAAAGACTCCCTCACGGAGGGGGAGATCAGCTGGGACAGAAAAAGAACTTCAGGGGATCAAAGAAGAATGCAGCAGACAGTCTGTGGAAGACAGGAAAAAGTAAAAACCACACCCATGATCTACACCACAGCTCTACGCATTTGAGCCTGAATCTTGACTCACCCATTACAAATGGGAGCTGAGTGCCAGAAAGAGGGATTTGGAGTGCAGACCCAGGAGAGTACAGCTCTTGGCTGTGAAAAGACAGCCTGAAGGAACAGGAGCAAGGGGAGCTACAACTGGGAAAGTCTGAGACACCATAGCAAGGTGTCATTGTTGAGTAGTGTGGAAAGGGCAGAGCCACCATTATAATATAACCCCCTTCCCCATCCTCCTACTTCTTTGGCCTCTGTGGGCATTGGGAGGGGCTGATACCTGAGCGGATCCACCCGCCCCTCTGGGCAGGGTCACCTCCAGCTGTGTAGGCTCCAGGGGCCTGAGCGCTGCCCACCCCAAAACCTCCTTGGGAATCAGCCCTGGGAGCCCCTGCCTGAGATCCTTCTGAAGGTGGCAGTGTCAGAGGGATAAAGCACAGGGTTGGAAGACCAGACCTGGGGAGAGAAATGCAGTTGACTGTGTGGATACAGTAGAAGGGAGGGGGGGTAAGGGGATGTGCAGCCGGAAATGACCCTAGAGAAAGCAGGGTCTGCCTGGAAAGCAAGACACCAATGTTGAGAGGCTTGCAGGGGGTGGGGCCAGCAACCCTCCCTGTTTCATTTACTAGGAGTACCCAATTCTGCTCCACTCAGTGGCTGCTTTTGTTCCCTCTCACCTGGGAAAGGATCATACACCTGAGGGCAGCACACATGCACAGGAGGGTTAAAACCAAAATGTAGCCTGAGGGGCAGAGCAACTAAGGAAGAGAAACACAAATCTTTCTATGCAGCAGCACAAACTGTGAATTGAATCCCTAAGAATGGCCAGGTAAATCCTGCATTTGTGGAATACCTGAATAGACGAGAGTTTCAACATTTGAGATCAGTCTAGCCTTCACAGCACTGCAGTTTGTAGGCAAATACACATGGGAATCAGGAAAAATCAGAGTCTGAGCTGGCCCCACAGTGTCCACAGCAGGTCTAGAGACATACCTAGAGGTATTGGAAGACCTCCTAGGGAGGTGGCCCTAGGAAAATATTCTTAGCACTACTATTCTGTGATGGTTTGTTTCATTTTGTTAAGTTGTTGGTACTGTTGCTTTTATTATTTTTTTATCCTTTATTTTCTACTTTTATTTTTAAAATTTTTTATCTCATGTTATTTTCTTAATATATATAAACTTTTTATTTTTTAATATTTTTTTTTGTTACTCTGTGACTTTTGTCTTTTCATTATATATATATTTCTTCCCTTTTTCTTTTCTTCAGTTGTTTTTAGGTGTATAGTCTATGTTTTATGGGCTTCTGTTTTTATTGTTGATGTTGCTTGCTTGCCCCCGTTTCTGTTTTATTTTTCATTCTTTGTTTTTGTTAGTATAATCCCTATTGACAGTTCTCTTATTAGAATTCTCTTGTTTGGTTGCCTGTTCCCTTGTTTGTTTGTCTTTTTAAATTTATTTTCTATATGTGTGTGTGTGTGTGTGTGTGTGTGCATGTGCGTGTGTGTGTGTGAATGAGTGTTTTGTTGCTTCCGTTTGTTTGCTGCTGTTCTTTGCCCTGAGCTTTGTTTGTCTGTTTTTTTTGTTTGTTTGTTTGTTTTTATGTTTTTCTTTTCTTTGTTCAATTTTTTATCAGGCCATGCTTTGAGGCTTGCAAGCTCTTGGTTCCCTAACCGGGGTCAGGCCTGGGGACTCCAGGGTGGGAACATACAGTCCAGGATGCTGGAACAACAGAGAATTCCTGGGCTCAGGGTATATTAATTGGTGTGCTCATTCCTGAAGGTATCCATATCAACACCAAGACCCGGACCCACACAACTGCCTGATGGTCCCAGTGCTAAACACCTCACACCAAACAACCAGAAAGAGAGAAACAGAGCCCTACCCTTCTGCCTAAAGTCATACTAACCTTACAGACACCCCAAAAGACACCACCAGACGCCTTCCTGCCCATCAGAGGTAAAAGACTCAGCTCTACCCAACAGAGCACAGACACCCAACAGAGCACAGACACCAGACCTTCCCTCCAGTAAGCCTGCACAAGCCCCTGGACCAACACACTCAGCAGGGGACAGTCAACAAAACCAAAAAGAACTACAACCCTGCAGTCTGTGGAAAGAAGACCATAAACACAGTAGGTTAGAGAAAATGAAATGACAGAGAAATACCCTGCAGACAACGGTGCAAGAAAAATCCCACAAGACCAAATAAATGAAGAGGAAATAGGCCAGCTATCTGAAAAAAAATTCACAGTGATGATAATAAAGAGGATCCAAGGTCTTGGAAATAGAATGGAGAAAATACAAGAAATGATTAAGAAGGACCAAGAAGAATTAAAGAACAAAAAGTCAGTGATAAACAACACAATAACTGAAATGAAAAATACACAAGAAGGAATCAACAACAGAATACCTGAGGCAGAAGAACGAATAAGTGAGCTGGAAGATAGAATGGTGGAAATAACTGTCAAGATACAGAATAAAGAAAAAAGAATGAAAAGAATTGAGGATAGTCTCAGAGACATCTGGGACACATCAAATACACCAGTGTTCGAATTATAGGGGACCCAGAAGAAAAAGAGAAATGGAAAGTGCTTGAGAAAACATTTGAAGAGATTATAATTGAAAAATTCCCTAACATGGGAAAAGAAAGAGTCAATCAAGTCCAGGAAGCACAGAGAGCTCCATAAGGATAAATCCAAGGAGAAACACACCAAGACACATATTAATCAAACTAGCAAAAATTAAATACAAAGAAAAATATTAAAAAGCAGCAAGGGAATACCAACAAATAACCTATAAGGGAATGCCCATAAGTTTATCAGCTTATCTTTCAGCAGAAAGTTTGCAGGCCAGAAGGGAATGGCAAGACAAATTTGAATGATGAAAGGGAAAATCCTACAACTAAGATTACTCTACCTGGTGAGGATCTCATTCAGAATTGATGGAGAAATCAAATACTTTACAGACAACTAAAAGCTAAGAGAATTCAGTATCACCAACCCAGCATTAAAACAAAAGCTAAAGGAACTCTCTAGGAGAGAAACACAAGAAAAGAAAAAGAACTACAAGAACAAAGCCAAAACAATTGAGAAAATGCTAATAGGAACATACATATCAATAATTACCTTAAAGGTAAATGGATTAATTCCTCCAACCAAAAGACACAGACTAGCTGAATGTATTCAAAACCAAGAGCTGTATATATGCTGTCTACAAGAGACCCATTTCACACCTATGTACACATACAGACTGAAAGTGAGGGGATAGAAAAAGACAGTCCATGCAAATGGAAATCAAAAGAAAGCTGTATTTCTCCAATACTCATATCAGATAAAATAGACTTTAAAATAAAGACTATTACAAGAGACAAGGAAAGACACTGCATAATGATCAAAGGATCAATCCAGGAAGAAGATATAACAATTGTAAATATCTATGCACCCAACATAGGAGCACCTCAATACATAAGGAAAATGCTAACAGGCATAAAAGGAGAAATTGACAGTAACAAGATAGTGGGGGACTTTAACACCCCATTAACACCAATGGACAGATCATCCAAAGAGAAAATTAATAAGGAAACACAAGCTTTAAATGACACAATAGACCAAATAGACTAAATTGATATTTATAGGACATTCCACCCGAAACTGGCAGAACCACATTCTTCTCAAGTACTCACAGAACATTCTCCAGGATAGATCACATTTTGGGTTCACATATCAAGCTTTGATAAATTTAAGAAAATTGAAATTGTATCAAGCATCTTTTCTGACCACAACGCTATGAGACTAGAAATCAATAAAAGGGGGAAAGAATGTAAAAAATACAAACACATTGGAGGTTAAACAATACACTGTTAAAAAACTAAGAGATCACTGAAGAAATTAAGGAGAAATCAAAAAATACCTAAGAACAAATGACAATGAAAACACAATGACCCAAAACCTATGGGATGTAGCAAAAGCAGTTCTAAGAGGGAAGTTTACAGCAATACAATCCTAACTCAAGAAACAAGAAAAATCTCAAATAAACAACCAAACCTTACACCTAAAGCAACTAGAGAAAGAAGAACAAATAAAACCCAAAATTAGTAGAAGGAAAAAAAAATCATAAAGATCAGAGCAGAAATAAATGAAATAGAAATGAAGAAAACAATAGCAAAGATCAATAAAACAAAAAGCTGGTTCTTTGAGAAGATAAACAAAATTGATAAACATTTAGCCAGACACATCAAGAAAAAAAGGGAGAGGATTCAGATCAGTAAAATTAGAAATGAAAAAGGAGAAGTTACAACTGACACCATAGAAATACAAAGGATCATGAGAGATTACTACAAGCAACTATATGCCAATAAAATGAACAACCTGGATGAAATGGACAAATTTTTAGAAAAGCAAAACCTTCCAAACCTGAACCAAGAAGCAAAAGAAAATATGAACAGACCAATCACAAGTAATGAAACTGAAACTGTGATTAAAAATCTTTCAACAAACAAAAGTCCAGGACCAGATGGCTTCACAGGTGAATTCTATCAAACATTTAGAGAAGAGCTAACACCTATCCTTCTCAAACTCTTCCAAAAGACTTCAGAGGGTGGAACGCTCCAAAACACATTCTACAATGTTACCATCACCCTGATACTAAAACCAGACAAAGATATCACAAAAAAATTACAAGTTAATATCACTGATGAACATAGTCTCAAAAATCTTCAACATAATACTAGCAAGCAGAATCCAAAAACACATTAAAAGGATCATACACCATGATCAAGTGGGATTTATTTGAGGGATGCAAAGATTCTTCAATATATGCAAATCAATCAATGTGATACACCATATTAATAAATTAAAAATTAAAACCATATGATTACCTCAATAGATGCAGAAAATGCTTTTGACAAAATTCAACACCCATTTATGATAAAAACTCTCCAGAAAGTGGGCATAGAGGGAACCTACCTCAACATAATAAAGGCATATATGACAGCAAACATTATTCTCAATGGTGAAAACTGAAAGTATTTCCTCTAAGATCAGGAACAAGACAAGTGTGTCTACTCTCACCATTATTATTCAACATAGTATTGGAAGTCCTAGCCATGGCAATCAGAGAAGAGAAAGAAATAAGAAGAATCCAAACTGGGAAAGAAGAAGTAAAACTGGGAAAGCTGGACAGCTACCTGTGAAAGAATGAAATTAGAACACTCCCTAACTCCATATACAAGAATAGACTCAAAATGGATTAAAGACTTAAATGTAAGACCAGGAAATATAAAACTCTCAGAGGAAAACTTAGGCAGAACACTCTTTGACATAAATCACAGCAACATCTTTTTTGACCCACCTTCTAGAGTAATGAAAATTAAAACATAAATAAACAAATGGGGCTTAACTAAACTTAGCTTTTGCACAGCAAAGGAAAACATAAATGAGATGAAAAGACAATCCTCAGAATGGGAGAAAGTATTTGCAAAAGAAGCAACTGACAAGGGATTAATCTCCAAAATATACAAACAGCTCATGCAGCTCAATATCAAAAAACAAAACAAAACAAAACAAAACAAAAAAACAACCCAATCAAAAGTTGGGCAGAAGACCTAAATAGACATTTCTCCAAAGATATACAGATGGCCAACAGACACATGAAAAGATGCTCAACATCATTAATTATCAGAGAAATGCAAATCAAAACCAGAATGAGGTATCACCTCACACTGGTCAGAATGGCCATCATCAAAAAATCTACAAACAATAAATGCTCTAGAGGGTGCAGAGAAAAGGAACTCTCTTGCACTGTTGGTGAGAATGTAAATTGATACAGCCACTATGGAAAACAATATGGAGTTTCCTTAAAAAACTAAAATTGAACTACCATATGACACAGCAATCCCACTACTGGGTATATACCCAGAGAAAACCATAATTCAAAGAAAAACACTTTTGGGGCTTCCCTGGTGGCACAGTGGTTGGGAGTCCGCCTGCCGATGCAGGGAACACAGGTTCGTTCCCTGGTCCAGGAAGATCCCACGTGCCATGGAGCAGCTGGGCCCGTGAGCCGTGGCCGCTGGGCCTGCACGTCCTGTGCTCCGCAACAGGAGAGGCCACAACAGTGAGAGGCCTGCGTACCGCAAAAAAAAAAAAAAAAAAAACAAAACACTTTCACCATAATGCTTATAGCAGCATTATTTACAATAGAAACAACATGGAAGCAACCTAAATGTCCATCAACAGAAGAATGGATAAAGAAGATGTAGTATACATATAGAATGGAATATTACTCAGCCATAAAAAGGAATGAAATTGGTCATTTGTAGAGAAGTGGTTGGACCTAAAGAGTGTCATACAGAGTGAAGTAAGTCAAAAAACGAAAAGCAAATATCATGTAATAACGCATATATGTGGAATCTAGAAAAATGGTATAGATGATATTATTTGGAAGGCAGAAATAGAGACACAAACATAAACAACAAATGTATGGATACCAAGGGGGATAGGGATGGGGTGGGAGGAACTGGGAGACTGGGATTGACACATATACATTATTGATACTATGTATAAAATTGATAACTGTTGGGAACATACTGTATAGCACAGGGAACTCTACCTAATGCACTGTGGTAACCTAAATGGGAGGGAAGCCCAAAAGGGAGGGGATATCTGTATGTTTATGGCTGATTCATTCTGTTGTGCAGTGGAGGTTGACACAACATTGCAAAGCAACCATATTCCAATAAAAATTAATAATAAAAAAAGAATAAAGGATAATCTTATAAATCATGTTTCAAAGGATACTATATAATGAAATTTAAGGCATCCAAAGGCAAATGGCATTAGGCATTTGGTTACAACAGCATGTGCTCACTCAGATCCTTGTCAGTTTATTTTTAAGCAGGAAACAGAAATCTAGGGCACACATCTCCCACTCTGGGGGTTCATCAGAGTCATCATGCAGCTGTTGCCTATGTGAGAGAAAAATTCCTCCTGGAATTACTTAAGATTGGCAACAGTTGGTATGATTAAGGAGGGATCAATTTTCCTGCCAGCTTTCTACATAAAACTTTATAAAATAATCTACCATCAGTTTAAAATGTAAATGTAGAAAGAATTGGCTTCTAGATGACACAAAAATATATATACAATTTTCTAAGATGATTTATTCTACTTGTGAATTAGATAGAGAATATAATCCTATATTTACCTACCTAAAACCCACCAATCAACAATAGCATGATGCAGAAGATTATCAACAAGAGTGTTTTTTTCCAATCTTTTTATTTAATTGGAATCATGAAAAGTTAGTTTATAATATGGGGTTTTTAATATTTTTATATTTATAAAATTCATTATCAGGGTAATTTAATGAACTTAAGAAATATAGACATTTTCACCTTTTAGGACTATATTAGAGTACTGTTTCATAACGGTAGTTTATTATACTATGCTCTTATGACTTGTAGATTACATACATATTTCAACAGTTCCAAGGAATTCTATGGAGATAATTTGCACAATTAAGAGAAAAATACGTGTATAACTTTAGACAAAAATATTTATAAATCTTATATGGTGTTGGTAAAACTAGTAAAGTAGTCTTGTTCAGGCTTCAGAGGCAGAAGCAGGCCTCTGACCGACTTGTGACCCTGCCTGGACTGCGCTTGCTTACACACCTAAGAATTGCTACTACCAATTCAAGCAGCATGTACAATAAGAAAGGGAGTGGGTCTTGGAATTTCTTGAGCCCTGGGGACCTGGCCAGTCTCCCTGGGTATGGAAAATCTTGTGACTCACATGGTGAAATTAACAGTATTGTTACAATTGAACCAGAGCTGCATTTTTGAGTGCAAACTGATAATATCAGTTCGCTGCCTGGAATTATAAATGGAAGTCCCCAGGACTCCAATCTGAAGTCTCACCTGTGGGTGGATGCACTGCCCGGGACCCTTCCCAATTGGAGCTCCAGATTGCTGTCACTCGGGACTTCCCAGCTGCTGTTTGGATCTGGAAGTAGGTGGGAGCCCAATTTGGTGATGTATACCCTGTTATGTTTCCCTCATATTCTTATTTCTTTCCTTCTAATGATTGTATATTAAAATTAAGTTAAATCACCTTTCAATAAAAAATTGATTGAAGCTGTTTTATTTGCATGAAACGAGTGGTTTTTTGCCAGCAAATCTGAGGAAACTTAAAACTGAAAGCAGGATTTCAGTAAAACATATGGTTTCTTTTTAATACATAAAATATCTTTATATTCAAGTTTTTATCTTTTTATATGATATTGAATTATGCAATATTGTATTTTGCATAAATATATTTATGAAACTTCTCTAGGTTGTATTGTCTAGCATATGTAGACTTTCACTGTAACCTTAAAGAAAAGAAAATGCTATTGTTTTTTCCTTGCAAGTTTCAATTTGTATAGCAAAGCTGGATTAATAATAGAGAAAATATAGATTTTTTTTTTTTTTGGCGGTACATGGGCCTCTCACTGTTGTGGCCTCTGCCATTGCGGAGCACAGGCTCTGGACGCGCAGGCTCAACGGCCATGGCTCACAGGCCCAGCTGCTCCGCGACATGTGGGATCTTCGCGGACCGGGGCATGAACCCGTGTCCCCTGCATTTGCAGGTGGACTCTCAACCACTGCGCCACCAAGGAAGTGCTAGAAAATATAGATTTTTTTAATTTACTTAAAAACATGTGCACAATAATTTAAGACTAAAAAATAATTTCATGAATATCTCTCCATAGGAAATAGATCTCATCATGACATATTAGTGTGTACCTACACTGCAGAAAAAAAAGAAAAATTGGGTAATTAATATATGAATTTAAAAGATTTTATTATGTATTTTACTTCATTAAAAATTGCAATTCAAATATATTTCAGTGAATGTACTATAATCTATAAAAATGCTAACACATATTACTTTTTCATTGAAAAAAGATAGATTAAATCAGGGGTTCCCAACCCCCAGGCCATAGACTGGTACCAGTCCGTGGCCTGTTAGGAACCAGGTCACACGGCAGGATGTGAGCGGTGGGTGACCAAGCGAAGCTTCATCTGTATTTACAGCCGCTACCCATCACTTGCATTACTATCTGAGTTCTGCCTCCTGTCAGCATTATGGTGAGTTGTATAATTATTTAATTATATATTACAATGTAATAATAATAGAAATAAAGTGCACAATAAATGTAATGTGCTTGAATCATCCTGAAACCATCCCCCGCCCAGGTCCATGGAAAAATTGTCTTCCACGGAACCAGTCCCTGGTGCCAAAACGGTTGGGGACTGCTGGATTAAATTCGTCCCTGTTGGTAATTTATGAATAATGTAAAATTAAATAGGGTATTATGTTAGCTATGTTGTACAAAATTTCAATTCATACCCCCTTGCATACTCAATCTTGTGCATAGCACATATTATTTATAAATATTTAATCATATATAACTGCATACCTATAATCTATGAATTTTGTTTTAGTAAATTAATCTACCAATGAGAATTTATCGATGCCCTGTCTTCTCATGGAAACACATTCTTCACTTGGCTTCAGTAAAAAAAAAAAAAAAAATCCTGTTTCCTTACCTCAATTATTATTCCTTCATTATTTCAGCTTATTTCCCTGATCTCTCAATGCTGCAGTACTTTATTTTCCTCTTTCCCTTACTCCCTCTCTCTTTTTCTCTCAATATCATCATGTAGTATTAGAGTTCCCAATACCTCTTACATTTCCATTGCAGACATCACAACTAATTCAACATTTTTATATTCAATTCTACTGAAGTATGTAACTTGATGTCTACACAGACCTACTGATCTTATCTCCAACTTTAGTCCTTTCACAATCTTGTAAAAAATATATAAGTGGATACACCATCCTTCTCTCAGCTAAATGCAGATATCTGAGATACTATCTTGACTTATCTCTTTGTCTCACATCCCATAACCAATACATCTGTAAGTACTGTCAGCTATATCTTCAAAACATTTCAAGTGTCTGAGTACATGTCTTTATCTGACCATGTTTCAGGCCATGATCATCTCTTATCTGGATTGTTGCAGTAGCCCTCTATCTTGTGTCCTTGTTTCTGTACTTCTTTCTCTGTTGTCCACTTGGTACACAGTAGTAGGAGTAATCCTATTAAGTAGTAAGTCAATTCAAAACATTCATTTGTTCAAACCCTTTAATGGCTTCTCAACTCTCTCAGAGTAAAAGCCAAAGCTTTCCCAAGGGCTTACAAATTTCCACATATCTGTTCCCCATTACCTTTCTTGAGTCATCCCCTCCTAGTCTCCACTTACATTATTCTGTTTGAGCTAAACTGGACTCTTTGCTATTCCTCAGATTGGAAATGTACGTTCTTGCCTCAAGGCCTTTCACTTAAACATTATGCTACCTGAAAACATCTTCCCCAAATATAAGTATAGCTCACCTCTTTCAGGTTTTTACTTAAGTTTTAGCTTCTCAGAGATGACTTTACTAATCATCCCGTTGAAAATAAAACAAATCCAAGTCCATATATCTTTATGTGCAATTATAGCTTAAATTTACTTCAAAGCACTGTTACTCTTTAACATAGCAGAGAATTTCATTTCTTCATTCATTTATTATTTTATTCATTAGTTTATTCATTTGTTTTCTATGTCTCCCAACTAGACTGTAAGCTCCATAACAGCAGGGATTATTTGTCTATTTCCTTCACTTCTGTATCTGAAGTACCTAGAATAGTGTTCAGTACATAATAGAGAATTATTTAATATTTATTGAATTAGCAAATTAATTATTGTTTTTATTATGCATAATATTCTAATTATAGAAGTAAAATAAATTTCCCCTGCATCTTATCAGAGGATATAAATTACCAACTGTATACATTTTTTTTTGCCTAATTGAAAACTCTCTGAGAGAAAGAACTGTCTTATACATTTTTATGTGTTCACTCTGGTCAGCAATACTGGAATTTAACAGAAATTCATAAAGTGAATTAGTGGAACCAATTTCAAAGAACATGTTAGCAGAGGTAAACAAACAGAGTGTTGACTAGATACATAAATGCTACTGAGAACAGGATAAAAATTAATTCAATTTCGGTGATACCAATAACTTTTTTAAGAAATATATAACAATAATGTACAATTCTACTTCTCATCAGCCCACAAAGTCACTTTGAGAGAAGATGAATGCATCACCCTGATATTCACCCTCACCTACTGATGTAGGGATTGCTATGCCAATTAAATAAATAACCAGATGTAGAATGTCACATATATTCATAAATATGTCTTGTTCCATGCCTATCAATGATATTTATCTTTCCTTTCTATTCTTCAGCAACAGGTCTAGAGGAAAGTGATATATATCATAGACCCACATTTCTACTTCCAAAGGGGACCTCAGCCCAAACTGTTGGGTGTCATTAATACCACCAGATACTACAAACTTTGTTGAAAACTATTGCTATTTCTGCTTCTACCAGATAGTACTATTACTGGTTGACACTATTGTCTCTTCCTCTGGGTATAACTATGTATTTGGTTGGTAGTCAATATTACTATGTTTGCTAGTTCTACTTGTGTTTTTTGACCTTGTAGCTTAGGAGGTATCACAACTATGGAATATTAATTGATGATTTGAGGGAAAATGCCTCTTTTTTCCTTTTGGTATGCTTGGTTACACTCAGGTACCTCATGGATTTAGTGTAGCAGATTTTAACATGCTTATGTAGATACTTCACATCCATGATCTAGCCCAACAAGGACCTGAGGCTGGGTAGTAGGTGAAAATGAAGGAAATCTACTGCTATCAAAACCAGAAACCCCCTGTTCAAATTGGAAAGTGTGTGTGAACAGATTTGTTCTGTCAAGTAGAATTTATTCTTAGAATTGGCATCCTTCCCTTAGATTTTATTCTTAGGAAGTACCTGAATCCCCTCATTTGCTTATCAGTCTGGACTGACCAATTTTAAACTCTTGTAACATGCAAATTAGGCCCAACCTTGGTCCTTGGTACAAATTTACAACATGTGTTTAATAATTCCTCTTATAAATGTCACAATTACTTTGTGAACTTGAATTCATGACTATTATCTTGATTTCATTGTTTGTTGATGTTCTGAGAAATGAGTTGATAACTTTTAACTAACAACTTAATGATAGGTGAATAGACTATGTTCTGAAATTTCTATATCTATAATTTCATTTTTTATTTTACAATAATTGTAAGAGATAATTCAAGCTGAAGGTGATGAAGGTTACAACAAATATATCACAGAATAATCACTTAATTCTAAGGTTTCTGACTTTAAACTTTCTTCTAAATCTGGGTTTTGAATAACATTAGAAATATAGATTAAAATAAAGTATTAGGGATGTATCCTTGGTAATTTAAGGTATTTATTAAAGTGCCATGATAGTATGATTTCAGCACAAAAAGCCTGCCCACAAGCAATAGGAAAAACCTCTGCCATGAATAACCTGAACTGGCCTGTGGGCCTTCAAACCCATACCTGCATGCCAAGCCCATACCTCCCCTCAGTCTGTGGACAGTTTCCTGAGTGCAATTCTGAGGGTGGCAGCAAGAGGAAAATTTGGTAGAAGGTTAGGGAACATGCAGAAAATTCAGGCTAAAGTCTGTGGGTAAGGGAGAAACCACAAAACTTGAGCAGTACACTACATTTATGAAAATAAGAGAGGGTATAAGCAGCTAAACTTGTGAACTGTAGGATCAAGAGAAAACCTACAAACTCAAGAGTTCTGCCCTTGAAGGGAGAAACAGGCATGAAGCAGATGTATCCATACAGGGTCTAAGAAAACCTCAGAATCCATAGCAGAACTGATAAAATGTATGTCTACCCTGAAGGCAGTTAGTAAAGATTAGAGGAGGTCACTTCTACTTCAAATATGAAAACAGCAACAAAAACTTGAACTTGAAAAATCAGGGAAACATGATATCAACAAATATTACAATAATCTTCCAGTAACCAAATCTATGATTTACCTGATAAAAATTCGATAGCTCTGGAGCTGAAGTATTCAATGAATGAAATGAAAAATGCAATAGAGAGCATCAACAGCAGTACCAAAGAGAAGGAATTGATGAGATAGAGGATAGGAAATTTGAAATAACACAGTCAGAGGAGAAAAAAGGAAAAAAGAATGAAAAAGAGTAAAGAAAGCCTACTTGATCTATGAGACATAATAAAAAGAATCCATATCCAAATCTGTGGCATTCCAGCAGAAGTGAGGGAGAAGATGGCAGAAAGCTTACTTAAAGAATTAATAGCTGAGAACTTCTCAAACCTGGGAGAGAATTTTATATCCAAGTTTATGAAGCTAATAGATTGTCCCATTATTTCGATTCAAAACAATCTTCTCCAAGATACCTTACATTATGATCAGAACTTGAAGACTGAAAGAGAATCCTGAAATCAGCAAGAAAAAAAACAAAAAATTGTAAACTACAAAGGAACCACCATTAGTCTATCAGCAGATTTCTCAGCAGAAATCTTATATGACAGAAGAAAGTAGAATGATATATTCAAAGTACTGCAGAAAAAAAAAAAGAAAAAAAACAAGAATCCTTTATCCAGCAAAGTTACATTCCAGAAATGAAGGATAAAGACTTTCCTAGACAAACAAAACCCAAAAGAATTCATCACTATTTGACATAGCTTACAAGAAATGCTAAAAGGTATTTTTCAAGTTGACATAAAAGGATGCTAATTAGTAACATGAAAACAAATGAAAATATACAACACTCTGGTAAAGGCAAATATATAATTAAATTCAGAAAACTAATCTGCAATATGATGGTGAATTATTAACCACTTTAATACAGTATAAAGGTTAAAGGAAAGTGTATCAAAAAGAGCTATAGCTATAATAATTTGCTAAGAAATACAAGAAATAAAAAGAAGTAAATTGTGATAATAGAAACATAAGAGTAAAAGGGGGGAAGTAAAAGGGTAGAAATTTTGTATAAGATGGAAGTTAATTATCAGCATAAAACAGACTGTTATATCTATAAGATGTTTTATGTAAATCTCTTGGCAACAACAAAACAAACGCCTATAGTAGATTCAAAAAAATAAAGACAAGGGAATCACAGTATACCACCATGGACTATCACCAATTCATGAAAGGAGGTAGCAAGAGAGGAAAAAAGGAGCAATGGATCTATAAAATAGCCAGAAAACAATAAGATGTCAATAGTAGGTCCTTACACATCAATAATAAATCTAAATGTAAATTGACTAAATCCTCCATTCAAAAGACAAAGAGTGGCTGCATAATTAAAAAAAAAAAAAAAAAGACCCAATGGTATGTTGAATGCAAGAGATTCACCTCAGCTCTAAGGACACATGTAGATTCAAAGTGAACAAATGGGAAAATATATTCATGCAAGTGGAAACCAAAATAGACGTAAAACTAAAAATGGTTTCAAGAGAGAAAGAAGGTCATTATATAATGATAAAGAGGTCAACTCATTAAGAAGATATAACAATTGTAAATATATACACATCCAACATTGGAACACCTAAATATATTAAAATCTGAAGGGCAAAAGAGACAACAATGTAATAATAGTCATACAATAATACAACAACAATACAGTAATAATACGATTGCAGAACTCTGAATACCCCATGCTCAGCAATGGACAGATCATACAGAAAGAAAATCAACAAGGAAACTTTGGACTTGGACCATATTTAGACCAAATGGACCAAATATATATATTTGACATTCAGTTCAACAGCTGCAGAGTACACATTCAAATGCTCATAGAACATTATCAAGGATACATCATACGATAGGTCACAAAACAGATCTTAGCAATTTTAAGGTTAAGACCATTGAAATCATACTAAGTATCTTTTCTGACCACAGTAATATGAAACTAGAAATCAACTTTGTACACAGCAATGAAATGATCAACAAAATAAAAAGGCAACTTACAGAATGGGAGAAAATATTTGCAAATCATATGTATAATAAGGAGTTAAAATCCCAAATGTATAAAGAACTCGTACAACTCAATGGCAAAACAACCCCACAAATAATCTGACTAAAATGGGTAAAAGACCTGAATAGAATTTTTTCCAAAGAAGGTACTGAAATATTCAACAGGTACCTGAAAGGTGCTCAACATCACTAATGATGAGAGAAATGCAAATCAAAATCACGATGAGATCTCCAATTAAAAATGGCTATCATCAAAGAGACAAGAGATAACAAGTGCTCATTATGATGTAGAGAAAAAGGAACCTTTATGGGCTGTTAGTGGGCTTGTACATTGGTGCAACCACTATGAAAAACAGTATGGAGGTTCCTCAAAAAATTAAAAATAGAATCACCATATAGTCCAGCAATTATACTTCTGGGTACATATCAGAAGGAAACAAAAACTATGTGGAAGAGATATCTGCACTTCCATGTTTATTGCAACATTATTCACAATAATCAAGACATGGAGACAGCGTAAGTATCCACCAAAAAATGAATGGATAAAGAACACGTAGTTTTGGCCAACCCAATATATAGAGAGAATGCTATATTATTCAGCCATAAAAGAAGGAAATCCTGCCATTTGTGACAACATGAATGTACCCTGAGGGCATTATGCTAAGTGAAATGTCAGACAGAGAAATGAAAATACACATAAAGTGTATATTATGAATATAGTCAGCACTACTGTATGGTATATTTGAAAGTTATTAAGAAAGTAGATCCTAAGAGTTCTCATCACAAGGAAAAACCTTTTCTTCATTTTCTATTGTTTTGGGGTCTTGTTTGGTTCTATATGAAATGATAGATGTTAACTAAATGTATTGTGGTAATAATTTCACAACCTGTGTAAGTCAAATCATTATGCTATACACCTTAAACTTAATACAGTGCTATTGTCAATTATATCTCAATAAAACGGGGGATAAAAAGCAGAAAAAAAAAGAAAATTGTATTGGCTCCTAGGAGTGTCAATGGGAAAGTGAAATATCTCATACTTTCTGGTAGATAGAAATGGTTTTATATGTTACATGCTTGTAGATGGATAGAAAGGAAAGGGGAACCAGGAATGTAAAGTACAAGGCAAGGCTGTGATTAATTCTCAGTTCTCAGTAACAGATATCCTGATACAATGCAATTGTGAGAAAGTGCTTTCTGTGGATTTAGATTTAGTTAAAAAAAAAAAAAACGAAAACAAAAAAAGATTGTAGGTCCAGAGGCTTATAATTTATTTGTGATATAAAAAGTATAGAAATATCTTAACTCTTAACACAGCTATTCTACAATGCAAGACATAAAATACTTTTTAGAAAATAAGTATATATTTAACTTCTGACATTGGTAGTTGTGAAATATTTTTAATTTCTAGTTTTTTTCCTGTTGTTTATTGATGAAATGTATTATTGCATTATTTAAAATAGACTACAGAAAGGAAGTAGGAGAGCACATCCTAAATGTTAGTACTTTAGAGAGGTAATCTTGCAGAAATTCATTTATTCCTGGCATCGTTAAGAACATTTATTCCCCAGAATCATTAAGGACATCAAGGACCCTCTTACATCTCAGAGCTAGCACAATATCAAAAAGGCAAAATCTTCATGACAGGGAAGGGCAGATTTAGCTTATCATTAATTATGCAAATAATAGAAAAAGAGATTATAAGCAGGTGAAGGGGAAGAGTGTTGGAAGTGAAAGTTCATTCAATCAATCTGTGGTATTTGCCATCATCAGTGTCTAGGTGACCCTGAATAACATCTGTTTCTGCTTTCTCTACTTCAGAGTATCTTAGACAGCCCATTTTCAACATGTGAATTAACAGATTTACTAATAAGGAATTTTTCTTACATATTCCTAATATATTATATTTTATTATATAGTAGCATTACCAGGTCCAAGCTTGTACTGCTCACTGCAGGACAGGCCAATAAGTTGAGAGACAAGGTGTTGGGGCAAGGAATAGTGACTTTATTCAGAAAGTCAGCAAACTGAGAAGATGGTGGACTGATGTCCGAGAGAACCATCTTAATTTGGTATAGAATTCAGGCTTGTTTTATGCTGAGGAAAAACGAGAAGTGGGAAGATAGCAGACTTCTTGGAGCCACCTGGCCTTCAAGGAAAGCATAACATTTCTTTGTTTTTCTGCTGGCTCACTTAAGCTGGATCACAAGGCTCCTGCAAAACTTCACGTTATTAGCAGTTATTTTTACTTTACCACTCATCTCTGCTTATTCTCAAGGCTTCTAGGCTGAAAGAGAACTTATCTACAGCAAGTAATAGCCATAACTAACCCAGGACCATGGGATGGGGACTTTTGTAGGGGAACTTAAGGAGCTATTTGGGCATAAGCAACATTTCTTTAACGTTTAATTCTTGACAGGCAGGGTTAAAGTAACAGAATACATAGACTAGAGAATGAGGGAGGCTGTTTCAATGTGGTATTAGTTCTGTTTTTTCCTCTGTTACATTAGTATTATTATAATTCATTGGTGAATCTGATTTCCATCAGTATATTTAGAATTTTTCATACATGCTCATAAATATTATTTCTCTTCATTTTTTGTTATTTTACTAATTTGTCATATTTTATCAAAGTTATATTGACATTGTAAAATGAAGTGAGAGTTACTCTTCTGTGTTTATAAAGAAGAAAAATTTTCAATACTTTGTAAATATTAGAAAAAATCTCTTGTAAAATCTTTTGGGCTAGAAGAATTTATTTCCTATTTCTATTACTGCTTCTTTTTTTTAATTTTAAAAGCTCTTCCTTAACTTATTTGTCACTTTTACAAATGTTTAATTAACCATTTCATAATCATTAGCCAATAAATGGCCATACTGTGCTGTATATGTCTTTAATCTTCTCAGTATTTGATTAAAATTTTTATCTCTTGAGTAACAGGGTGTTATAATTTCTTTAAGATTAATAATAGTAAATGAAACATAGTTGATCAATGTAGAAAATTTCAAAAGGTTAGAGAAACAAAGGAATATAATAATCACACTCTCTCCAGCCACCAGCAAGAGATTACTATGAATATATTCATGTATTCCCTTACAGAATCAAGATTATGCCTGAGCATATTTCTATGTATAACAATTTCATTCTATGGTATTGTTCTCAATGCTGGCTTAGCACATGATATTGTGCATGCAAATTAATTTCTTCAAACTATTCCTGCATATCAAGTTTATATACAATTCTTTACCATTCAAATGGAACAATGATCATAGAATTAAATCTTTGTGCACATATTTTGGATAAAGTTATGTCACCCTAAAAATGTATAAAAGAGTTTTAAGGTTTTCACTATTGCAAACTTATACCCCAGAAGGACTGTACAAATTTACAATTCATCTAGCAGCATATGAGAATGCTAGCATACCTAATTTTTTCTACTTTTACTTACTGCAATTAAAAAAAAAACTTTACTTATTTATAGCCTAAATTCTCACACTGTTGACATAACAGAAAGGCCTTCTTGTGTCTGAAAACATTGATTTTTTTTTCCTTTTTGTTTTTTACAGTTCTTTATCCATTTTATTGTTGAATTTCACAAAGACAATGCTAAGTATTAGTGGCAATTATTGGCTGTTTTCATTTTTTGCCGATTTGCCACTTCAGGTTCTATTGGTCTCTGGGCATTAGCTCTAGCATTTTCTGAAATGTGGCTAAACTGTCTTTTCTCTGGATATTGAAAACTCTTCTGGAGCTGGTATTTTTAGTTTCCTGTGTGGCCTCCAGTCCTGAGTCCATGTCTTTGCTACTTCCTCATTTTAATCCCAGATACTTTGATTCCCAGCATTCAGAAACTTCAGTCTGCTTTGCCCTCAGCAAAGTTTTCTACTGTGACCTTACTTGTCTAGAGTCATTCCACCTCCATGGAAATAAATTTATATTGAATCTATCTTCTAGTTTTCATGTCTATTGCCATTTCTCTGTTGGGGTTTTTAATTGAAAGAACATAAGGAATTGGCAAGAAGATTGTAGTTGGCATCAAAAGAAATGCATTACACCCTCCTTTGAAACTCAGAAAGGGAACTTGAACAAGGACTTTGAGCCTCAATGAAATAGTCAGCAAAATGGGGATAATTAAAACCTTATATGGACTTCCCTGGTGGTGCAGTGGTTAAGAATCCGCCTGTCAATGCAGGGGACACGTGTTTGAGCCCTGGTCTGGGAAGATTCCACATGCTGTGGAGAAACTAAGCCCGTGCACCACAACTACTAAGCCTGTGCTCTAGAGCCCATGAGCCGCAGCTACTGAGCCCATGTGCTGCAACTATGGAAGTCCGCGTGCCTAGAGCCTGTGCTCCACAACAAGAGAAGCCACTGCAATGATAAGCCTGCACACTGCGACAAAGAGTAGCCCCTGCTCCCCTGCCCACCGCAACCAGAGAAAACCCGTGCACAGCAATGAAGACACAAGGCAGCCAAAAATAAATAAATAATAAGAAAACCTTATGGATTTGTTGTGATGGTTAAAGAAGATGCTGTGTTCTCTTTCTTTGTTTAGAATGCTTCCCCTCATCTTCCTGGCAAGATTCAGCTCATTAGTTAGGTTCCAGTTGACTTATCATCTTATTTGTAAAATATTTCTCTGCACTTCAAGCAGAATTAATTGCTGCTGCCTCTGTGCTCCCACCTCACCTTATTCATAAGCACTTATCACATTATTAACTACATTCCAGATTGCTGTTAGCTAACACCAAATGTAAGCTCTATTTTTAGAGACCAATAGTAGAACCTACTTATCTTTTAAAACCTAGCACCTTTCACTTTGCCTAGCATAGTAATGACAGACATTCATTGAACTGGTTTGGACTGAATTGTCTCTTGTGTAGAAAAATCCAAATATTTCATCATTTTACTGTCAGAAATTTGGACTACCTTAATTTAAACCTAGGAAATAAAATTACATCAGTCATCTGGTTGATTGCCCAGACCCGATCCTGCCCCCCAGCTATTCTCTATGGGCTAACCTACCAAACTGACCAGAAAATATTCTCATCTGTTTTTCAGGTGAGGTCCCCTTTCTCTTTGATGGAGTTGAAGACACACAGGTGTTGTATTTCCTTCTTCAACTTTGTTTATTGGACAACTGAAAACAACTTATTTTTCTAACTGATGTCAATTCACTGTTTCAGAAAGTCAGGTTATATTAAAATGATTATTTGATAAACTATCATTTTTCTTCATATTCCATGTCTGGGTGCACACTTTGTTCACTTTAGTCTTGATATTATCCAAGCAACAAAAGGTTTCTAAGGAAAGGACTATTCTATAAATTGATAATGTCTATTTTAAAATATATATATATATATGTTAGTTCTACTTCTCAAAGGTGTGTTTTCCAGACAATTTCCTAATTTGGAGGAACTGAGAATTTAGATCATGATATCATATACACAAAGAATATAACAATTAAGATAAAATTCCATGATTTAATAAAAATGATAAATAGTATGTGTTAGACTCATTCACTTGGTAAAATCCTTTTGTCTTGGAAGATAACATGGGGTGAGAATGGTACACAAAATTTTGAGTTTTTGCAAAATAACAGGTGATACTTAGCCAGGGTCTTTGAAAAATGTTTTTCTAGTTCTAATTTACTAAACTGTTTTAATATATGCAAACAATCAGAAGGAAAAAATATAAACTTAATACATCCATTTAGGTTTCCGGAAAAATTCAGTTTTTAAAAAGTCTGCTAAAATATAGTGTAACAACCAAAAGATATAATAGATCTTATTCAAGGTAGATTTATGGCTATTGCTTTTTTTTTTTTTTTTTGCTTGTGTCAGCTAACCTTGTCTAAAAGAACCCTCTTGCTATTGGGGTGAAACCTGTAAATCTAGATTTTGTCTCCCTCCCTTCCAAAACCTTGTCTTAGGCCTTGTCATGTTCTTCATTCATCACTGCTATACTTAAATGTGGGCGAAATTCTAGAATGCTTGATTTGTATTATAGCTTGAACATTCTTTTTCAACTTCACTATATAATTAATTGTAAGTAATAAAACTTCTTTGTCTATGTATAGAAAAGACTTTTTATTTTGAAGATCCTACTTTTTGATTTGGCATCAAAGGGCTATTATTACATGGCACATATTAATAAAAATAATGCCACTAATTTTCAATTGTGACTTGTGCAAATAACTGTTTTAACATTACATACAAATTACGTGTATATGTACATAAAAACTTTATGCAGTATGTATAATTTTATGTTTTATCTAAATGTTTATTTTTTTATGTTTACACATGAAATATGCTCAGAATATATATTATCCAATATATATATATATATATGCATGGACTTAATTGCATGCTTAGACCATTTAAATATATTTAAATATCTTTGAGCTGAACTTAAGAAACTGTCGTGCTAGGAAATAAACTTTGTTGCCTTTCCTATATATTTAAGTTTGATCATTGTACTTAATAAATAAGATGCATTTTTCTTTTGATCATGAGTAGTTCAAAGTCTTAAATTATCAATTATTTTTAGTGATATTAACTTTTTCTTCTGTCTAGGCTGAGGCCAACAAACCATTCAGAGATCACCTCACACTATAGAAAGTAGGGAGGTGTTCACATGTATGACCATTGCTCAAAGACACTCACAAACAAAACCACATACTAATCCATGTACAGACACCAATAGTAGAATTTTCATACGAAATTGGGAACTGTCACTCTCATGCTGGTTTTGATCATGTTATTCTTTTACTTAATGAATAGTATTATGTTTTTGAAAAGAGTTTAGAATTATATTAACTTAATTGTCATTTCCACTAATTATTGTAGAAAATGTTATTCTTGGAAGAAATTTTACTTTTCCTTTACCAGGAAATATCTTTTTACAAGAAATTTGTATTTTCTGTTATTTCTTTCTGTAAGTAAGGCAAGCCACGAAAATAGTATAAGTGTAATACTTATCATAATGCTGTAAGATATCCTTTAAGCTCTTTACTCATTGGACTAAAGTTTTTTGCTGTTATTATAAATAAGGAATTATTTTTCTGCATGAACAGGGGAAATATCTATGAGAAAACAATATCCATTCTGGAAATCTTTTGATTCATTTTTGTAGAAAATTAATTTTTAAAAGCAATCATTTGACTTAATGCATAGAAGATCAATCCTCACATTTACTGAACAGAAAACAGCATGTGTTATTTGTATAAAGAGATTTTCTCTTCTGCTTAGATAGATGTTTCTACAAATGGGTTGTATACATTTTGAGAGAAAATAACTTTGTTAAATGCATCATTGCACTATCTTATTTAAAGAAAGTCAATCTTTTCCCAGTCTTTTCCATGACCATCTTTTTTATATGCATTTTTAGCTCATCTATTTCCCTTATGTCATAGTATTGAGAAAAAGAAAACTTGTGAGATTTTAATTTTCACGTGTTATTAGCAAGAGCACAAATTTGTTGCCAGCTTTCCTCAGCTTAATGTGATGTGTGAGCAAAGTGGTGTTTCCCTCCACAGTCAGCCTGCAAGTTATGGTAATAGATTAGAAGCTCCTGATTTAGCTGTGGAACTCTATCCAAATCTGGATAGGACTCCTTTTCTTTTTGGAGAATTCTAATGTTAGACTAGAATAAGATCTAGAAGAAATCTAAATGTGGGGTTTGCTGATGGGGTGACTAGAGTTTCAGATCAGATGTCTGGTGGATGTCATGATGAATATGACATGATGGAGGAGATTGAAGCTTTGAGAATTTGGTTCATTTAACCAGCTTATCTTAGACTTTCAGACACAAAGATTTTTTGAATGAATTATTTACAGACTTTTGAGTAACTCCTCAGTTTGAGTGTCTGGATCAGACAGCCTTTAGGTTTTTAATTATTTTGAATTTTAAAAAAAGTCTTTTAGCTTTTGATTCAAAGAAATGCTTTTATATTGTAGATATTTGGAAATTAAAACAGAAAATAACCTAATAACATAGAGATAAATAATGTTTAAAGGGTGTACTATCGTATAATCTTTTCACATCGAGTTATTTAATCTATCTTTGTATCTGCCGTCTATCACATCTGTTTACCTATTTTAAAAATAGAACTGCTAAGTGCCTTTTTAATGCGGTAGGCAGCACATCAGTCTCATAAAATAAAGCTGCTGTCATATTGTATATATTAGTATAGAATATGTATTTTTGTATATATATTTGTATTTATTTATACCTTTATTTAAACAACTGAAAAGTAGCCCATCTCAATTTTATAATGTTATAAGCAACACTGGAGTAAACATTAGAGATATATTTGCAAATAGTTTGATTAATTCCTTAAGAAAATTCATAGACTTGTATGCAAGTTGATGTAAACTTTAAAAGCATTTGATAATTTTCAAATTTCACTAGAAAGTTCATACCAGTTGGATGGTATTTAATTTTATAATATGTTCAATAGTTTATGTGATTTTATTAGTTTCCATTCTTATCACTTTTCGGACAAAAATTTGGTCTGTAAAATTCCTCTTTTTTAGGAAAATTATTAAGTCATTCTTTGTGCCACTTGGGTCTATATTATAAGAGATCTAAATATTAAGAATTGAGCTGAGTTAGAGCGGACCTGACAGGTGTCAAATTAATTGACTAAAACAACAAGCCAAAATGAAAGTAACAATCAATTCTTTAATCATTTACTATATAGCATAAGTGAGGAACTAAACTGGAGAAAGCACTGACTTCTACACTGGTCCATTTTTGCTCATGGAATGGCACCAGTCATGGTGGATAGTGGATTAGCACAGATGTGGGAAATAGCCTCACTGCTAAGGCCTGAAAAAAAGGTTCTTGTAGTCTCATGGACCTAGGGACCAGGAGGAGAAAAAATGGTAAGGACTAGGATTGAAAAAGTATAGAATCAGAGTAGATAAAAGTGTCCTCAAGTTTCTTACCTCCATCACATAAGGAGGTCTCATCAGGTCTGCCTGAGAAAGCCCTCTGCTGAAGGACCCAAAATGGAGGTCTGTGGATGGAAGTGCCTGGGCTGGGCCTTCAGATTGCATCAGAGTATTGTCAGCTGGCCGTGGGGTGGAAGGGGCTGAGACTTTGACTGCAACCACCGTAAGAAACTGCAATGCATTGGCTGTGCACCAAGTCTTTCGTGAGCAAGGCAGGTTTTACCCCTGTGAGATATGACAAATAAAGCCTTTGGAATGGCCTATGGTCTGGCTTGAAAGATTACCCATAGGCTTTTGGCCAGAAGCTAGTTTCCTTAACAGGACAGGTCAAATCAAGGTAAATATTTATACTTCACATGACACCTAAAGAAGTATATTGAATAATGCAAATATTATGATTTTATGAAAAATAGCATGTTTGCTGATGGGTAGATTTATCAGCCAGCTTCCTGCCAGTACAAATTTGGGGGTCTAATAGCCTTCTCTCATTTTGTACTGTCTCTTTCCTTTTCAGTCTAAGCTGGCAAGGTTTCTGCTGATATGCAATTTTCAAGAACTTCCTGGGTCTCCCTTATATTTGACATAGATTCAGTTCATTAGACAAGAGGCTCATTTACACATCTTTCTGATATAGTTTCATCTCAATTTTTACCTTCTGTTGAAATGGCTGAGACCAATGCACTGATGTTTTTTGGAGGCCCCTGAGTTTGATTGAGGGGGTGTGTGAACCATACCCTTAATCTCTTGTGACTGAATACTGTAAGCTTTTGGTCTTCCCCAGTTTTAAGGGAAGAGATGTAGAGTCATACATGTGTCTTTTACTCTAGAACATGCTTTTCTGACAGTGAATCTCTTAAATTAACCTTTCCTGTCCAGATAGGCTGAGACTCAGCCAAATCATCAGGTCCTGGTTATATTTTCTTTTATGATTGTTCTCTTACTGTGATTTTATTTTACTATAAGCAATAAGAAGAAACCAGACCATACTGCCAATACCCTGCTTGGAAGTCTCCTGGGCTAAATATCCAAATTTATTTACAAATTGTGCTTTACACATAACTACAAGGCACAATTCCATTAAACTTTCTGCCAATTCCCATTAACATGTCCCTCACTTTCTGAGACCACACTGGCAGCACTTTAAATGTCTATATTTCTACCAATAGTCTGTTCATGATGATTTAGGTACTCTCTAAGGCAATGTAGACTTTCTGTCATGCTACTCAATTCCTTTGTATCCCTTTCTAATGGATTCGTTAGCACCCATGTTGCTACTAACAGTTTTTTCAAGGAACTCTGGGCTTTTTTATCATGTTCATCATAATTCTTCCAGTCCCTGCCAACTGCCCATTTCCAAGGCCAGTTTTACATTTTTATGTATTTGTTACAACACACTCCACTTCTGATACCAAAATCTTTATTGCCTTTTTATTGCTGTCATAACAAATTACCACTAACTTAGTGGATTACAATAATACAACTTCATCTGACAATTGGGTTGTAGGATTTAGGTCCTCATTTCCTTGCTGGCTGTCACCCAGAAGCTTCTCTCAGCTCCTTCAGGTCACCTGCATTCCTTGTCACGTTGACCCTTTCTTCCTCAAACCAGTAGTCGTGATTTAATCTTTCTCAAGCTTCAAAATGCTCTAGCATGTCCTTCATCTGCACTTCTTTGCCTCCTTTAAGGTCTCATGTGGTTAGATTGGGCCCATCTAGACAATTTAGGATAATCTTCCTACCTTAATGTCTATAAACATAATTACATTTGTAAAGTTCTTTTTCTCAGTCACATAACATATTAACATGTCCTGAGGATTAGTGAGTAGACGTCTTTGTGCAGGGAGGCAATATTCTGCCTTCCACATTGGGAATATATATATATATATGTATATATACACACACACACACACACACACACACATCCTTTTTCTCAGCTCTAATGCCAAAAGATAGTTTTACTTAGCTACCTAGAATAATTCTTAATTATTTTTTCTCCAGACCAGTTAAGTGAGAATTTTGCTAACATTTCTGTTATAGAGATTTGCATTAAAGAAATTTTAATCACCCTTATAAAATAAATATCAGATAATAAATCTTTTTATTGATTAAGCCAAAATCAATGATGAGTATAAAAACAGACTATATTCCACTATTTGGCCCCAAAGTTCAAGTGTGAAAACAAGTCAATATATACCAATACGTGAAATAGCATTAGAACGAGAAAATATTTTTTTAAATACCACTTATGAACATGACACAAATATAGACTAATAAAGTTCTGAAGTATAACACATCAGTGTAAAGAAAACTTTAGATGGTTAGGAACTGTAAACGAAAGAAGCAGAATAAATGAGGTGTAGCTAGTCTGAAAGTTATACACTGACAGATATTGCAATATTTTTAGTAATTTTGAATGACAATTTTTAAATTCCAGTATTTCACTTCTTTAATATATTGTGTCATGGACTCAGCAGTTTAGGTAGAGAGCTTTGTGAAAGTAAATTCTCCATATTCTATGGAGGTGCTTGCAAACTGCAAGAGATTTTCATAAGCTGCTTCAAATTAATAATTAAATTCAAACTGCCAATAGAATTGGACAGCGATAGTTACTTATTCGAAACATTTCTTTGCAAATTTAAAGAGTAGTGAACATATAATTCAGTACAAGTATTTGCTTGAAATTGTTATAGTTATGATTTCTGGAACACAGCATCAAAACATAAATTCAAGAAATCAGTATTTTCAGGTGCCAGACCACAAGAAGCATTTTCTTGGAATATTGAATACATTAAAGTCATAAAATTGACAGACTGGATAACTTTCATAACCAGAATTTAGGCATACGGTTTGCATTTTTAAAACACATGAGAGATGGAGTTCATTTTCATCTCTTCAGTTCCACCTGTGGTAGGCCATGAGAGCATCTGACTTGCCTGCTCCCCAGAGAAATGCTAAAGTTTATCACTAGCAGAATCAAAAATCCCAGCCCTCCTGAGGGAAGTAACAGGCCCAGGTGTGATATTTATAGTAGGAAATGTCTTTTGCCTCTTTGTAATTTGAATAAATTAGTACCTTTAATAAATTATATTATACACCCTAAAGTATTCTAAATTCATTTGTAGAATGACAAAAAATTCCTTTTGTAGCTATTATAAAATTTCCTCTAAAATATAAATAAACAAACATAATGAAAACTTAACTCTACCAAGAAATCCAAACTGAGAGTTAATCTATAAAATGTGTGTGTAGATGGATGACAATGGAAGTAGTTAGAGACTATTAATAAGGCTAATGGAGCTATAGTATATGAAATTAGGTTTCACCTCTTGGTCAGTCTAGGTTTCAATTCATGTAATAGATCACACATAGGAAAGTGTGTCCTTTCTCACTGCATGTATCTCAACTTACACACTGTATCCAGATAATGGGACTAGGTATCTTAGACTGCACTGGGTGTTTCTTTTAGAGGGGAAACCCATTCATCCCATTCACCCCCTACTCTTGGCCTTTATGAAGTATTTAGGTATAGCAGCATTCAGAGAAGAAAAATAAAGGAAGGAGAGAGTGAAGAAGAAAATTTAAATGGTGTCCTGTTTTAAGGAAGGATTTCCTTATAAATTATTCTAGGCAGGAGCACCTATATGAAGAATTATTGCTGCAGTTATTTCTAGAAGCATTCGCTTTTATTTTTACACTAGATTAGAATATTCCAGAAACAGACTTTAAAGTTAAAAGAAGTAACAGTTCGGTGCAGCAGTCTTTCATGAAAAATACTTTGAGAAATGAAAAATTCTTCCAAGAGCTATGCACATCAACCTAGCCCCCAATTTAACTTTGAGAAAGGAATTCTACCATCATTTAGTAAACAATAAACAGAAGCACAATCCTTAAATTTTAGGAAAAATAAGGCCTGGAAAAATATTTCTACTTGTACAAATAAATAAAGGAAAAATATTTGCAGTCTCACATTTTTTCAGTGTTAGCTCAAAATTTTTAAACTACCCTCATGTATCTGAAACTGAAGGCCAACATTGAATTTTCTCTTCATTTAACTACAACTCAATGGGTGTGGTTATATGGCTGAGTCATAGGCCACTGCCACAAGAGAGATTTTGCCTCTTTGTGGTTTATTTTCAAGTGTGATGAAAATCAGGCAGTAGACACCAACTTTTATATTTGGCTTCATCCAGCTATCTGTGGTGTCTACATCATACTTCAATATTTGTGCTATTACAGAATTAAAGTGAACAATTTTACAAACAGTTTAACACATATGAAACACTAGTTCAATGTTGTTTTTTGTTATTAATGCTGTCAATCACAACATGGAGGTGCTTGTCACTTGGTGTGATTACACGTGCCCTTGTGTGAATATATTTAATTATGATGATCTAATGTGGTTTTAAGTCATCTTCCTCAGTTCTCTTGCAAATCTTATCCTCATCCTTATCCCTGACCTCTAAATATTGAAGTCACTACAACACTGAGTTTCCAGTGTATAGTCTTTGATTTTGTCTAGGGTACCCTGTAGGTCCTAGATAATCCTCTAAGTATGTGGCAAACAAATGGCAATTTGCCTAGTTTCCCTCTATTATTATGATTTATGATATTAACCCATGTTTTTATCATCTTTTTCCATTTCAGTTCAGATTTACTTATTTGAGAGTCAGTTCCTGAGTCTGATTTGCATTATGATGATATAATTTTAATATTTCTCTCTGTTTCTCTCTCACACTCTCTCTTTGTTTCTCTCTGTATTGCTCTCTCTCACTCCTTCTTTCTATCTATCTTATAGCTTCTTTTTTTATTCTATTAAATTTTAAGAAATGTCTAACAGATTACTAATACCACAGGCAGTACTTTAACTGAAAAACTCAAAGAATTGTGTCTTGAGATCCCTAAAATAATTACCACAAACTATAACAGCAGTACCACACTGGTTAGAAGTGGTTACTTCTAAAGCAGGAATGCTGCAACTTTCAGATTCAAGGGATGAGGGAGAATATATCAGCAAGAAGGAATTTAGATCATTGTATGTGCACAAAATGATGTCAAGTTCTGTATCCATGTCTTTATCTCTGCTTTAGAATTATCTATCCAATGAACTTTCAAGACTAGTTCCTACTCATCATCTTAGTATTTCCTTGCAGTAAGCAGAGTTTCAAGTTGGTCCCAAGATTCCTACCTCCTGTTGACAAGCCCTTTATAATTCCCTCTCCTTGACTGTAGGCAGAATCTGTGGCTATGATGGGATTGTCATTCCGATGATTGTTACATAAGACTCCGTTTTAGCAGATGGGAGAGAGATTCTCCTTTCTCTGAAGAAGTAAGCTTCCATATTGTGAAAGGACCATGTTGCTAGGACTTGATTGTGCCCTACAGGACTGAGAGATATCCTCATCAGGCAGCTTGGAAGAAAAAAAAAGACCACAGTCTTACAGCAGAGAAACTCAATTGTGCTAACAACATAAATAATCTTGGAAAATGACACTGGGCTCTAGCATATCTGGTTGATGCCTTTATTTCAGCCTGGTGAGACTGAACAGAGGATCATGTCAGGGATACCTGGATGCCTAACCTACAAAAACTTTGAAAAAATAAATACATGGTGCTTTAAGCCTTTGTTTGTTGTTAATATTTTTACATAACAAATAGAGAACTAACACACTTTTCAAATGCCAACTTATCATGTAGTTCTTTTCTGTTCCTCAATCAGAAGTATTCCATCCCACATAGATCACTATCTGTTATGCTGCCTTGTTCATTTCCTTTTTCAGAGATATTAACACCATCTGAAATTATATATTTTCTGGTTGAACAATTAAAAATCTAATGGCTAATAATAATTGCATTCTTATCATGTATCAGTCCTTGTGTATTTAAGCCTCACATAAGTATATGAAGAAAACGGGATGATTTATGTTTTACAGGATCTATTCTGGGACTTTGATATGTTAGGTAATCATTTCAAGATCACATAATTGTCATTGGAAATATTTGGATTTAAATCCAAGTTTTTCTCATTTGATAGCTCTCACTATATTATTCTGCCTTAAGTAATATATTTTACATTATTATAACAGTTGCAATTTAATTTATTCCTTTAGTCTTCTTACTACATTTTTCCACACAAAAAATGTAAAATAAAAAATAACAAGTTTATGATCTCATATAGAGCCAGGTATTTTTAATCCTTCATGACACAATATGCTTTTCTTTTTTCATATAATGATCAAAATACCCAAGATTTATTTTTCTTATGAAAAATAGTTGAAATTAAACTATTAAAGCAATAAAACTCAGAAAATCTGGAAAGAATTGAACATTGTGAAGATCAGTTGCTAAATTGTTCTGCTATATTACAGTGAGGTCTCAAAGGGCTTTGTCTGATAGTTACAACATGAAATAGCAACTAAACCATGGGTAGAAACAAACTATAATATATTATGAATGCAAATTATTTCTCTTACTATAAAAATAATGTATACTCATTGTGGAAAATTTAGACAATTCTGATAAGGAAACAAAAGAGACATCAAAAACTCACATGGAAAAAGAAAAAAAACTCACATGTAATCCCACCAAATAACAGATGGCAATGGTAAACATACACTATAAGATTTCAATACTGTTCTACATTTACATTTACACAAATAGATTTATATTGCACATAACTTTAGAAGTTTTTCCCAGTTAACTGTAAACATCTATTTTTATATATTTATCTGTATTACTATACTAATAACTATGTTTTTAGTGTCAAACTCAGGAGAGTTTTAATTAGCTGTTAGTTAGTTTAGTTAACTAATGAACTGTATCACTAATTAACATGTGCATGTGGATCAAAATTCTTGTAGGTAAAGACATGAGCACACATGTATTGTTCCTGTATGATAAATTCCTGAATGTGAAATTTCTGTAACAAGAGGAATATAAATACATAAACATACACACATGTGTACATATATATACATATGTATATATATTCATGTATGTATTACTTCAGTATACATATATACTGAAATGCTCTATGCAATTTTTCTATCAATTCATATTACATTCATAGGTTGCAACTAAGCATAATCATTGTCACTCATATGGAATACTGACATTTTCAACATCTCTACTATTACTATCCACTCAGATGTTTACATTGCATGTGTTAACTCATTATTTAGAAATGTTTATTGCCTTTTTCATGTGCTTAGTTTTTTCTTGAAATTTCTCTCTTTTTTTGTATTTTAAATGGAATTAAATGTGAAATGTATATATTTTATTAAACTTTATTGGAGTATAATTGATTTACAATATTGTGTTAGTTTCATGTGTACATCAAAGTGATTCAGTTATACATTCATTATTTTTCAGATTCTTTTCTCATAGGTTATCGCAGAATATTGAGTAGAGTTTCCTGTGCTATAGAGTAGGCCCTTATTGGTTATCTATCTTATATATAGTAGTGTATGTATGTTAATCCCAAGCTCCTGATTTATACCTCCCCCATCCACCACGTTTCCCCTTTAGTAACCATAAGTTTGTTTTACAGCAACATGGATGGACCTAGAGATGATCATACTAAGTGAAGTAAGTCAGGAAAAGACAAATATCATAAGATATCATTCATAGGTGGAATCTAATTTAAAAAAAGTATACAAATGAACTCATTTACAAAACAGAAACAGACTTATGTATCAAAAACAAATTCCTTTTCTTCATAGTTTTTACATGCTTTTGATAGAGTATTTAATTTTTTTTCCTGCTCTACATTTTTAGTAAATATTTTTAAATAGACCTTTATCCTTTAAGGCCAGATGTTAAAATACAAATATTTCATTACCAAATAGGGTGTAAGAGAATGCATTGGAATTAGGAAATAATTAATAAAATATAAGATATTGAACATGAAAATAATACATATGATCATCTCAGTTCATACCTATTTCCTCTGTAGAAATTATCTTCAACCCTGCCCACCTCCTCTATCTATCTTGCTGTTAGTCTTTTTGAGGTGAATCCCTCTACCTGAGTTCTAGATACCATCTCTTTTTGCCTTCCCATGAACTTTGTCCATTTTTCTACTCCCCTCTTCTGTAATTACATGCTATCCTTATCTATTGACTTTATCATTGTATAATATCAAGTTCTACAAAAGACAATTGAACCACGATGAAGAAAAAGTAAGAATAATGATTGCATGATATTGGGAGAAGAGTGAGTCTATGCATAGACTAGTTTCCCAGTCGTGAGGAAATTGAGTAGTCCAGTTCCTGGCCAGAATCTTACTGGTGCTATTTCATGCCCAACCACAGGGGATCAAAAAGGCTTTACATGTCAGGCCTCACAGGGAAAGCTGCCATTCCCACATCAGTTTTGTTGCATGACCAGTGCATTGCATTCTATGAGAGGCGTTGTAGTCAAGGACTCAAGTTCCCCTGCTGGGCCATCCTTTATGCATATTTGAATTCCTAGTCCTCATGCCTTCATTTGGGGGCATCTTTACCTGGGGCCTTCTTCAGATACTTCTGCTAAGGACTCCTTATAAGGGGAGGAGGCGTGGGAAGGGAAACTTAAAGACACTTTTTTCTCCACTTTGACTCAGCACTCAGTTCTTTTACACTTTGAATCCTTCTCCCTGTCCTCAGCCCTAAGGTCCATAAAACTTCAGGGCCTTTCTAGAAAATATAGTGCAACTAACATGATGGAAATATACTGCCTTTCTGGCAAAGGAGATAAGGTGTTACTAATAAGAACAGGAAAGACACAGGTAAGGACGTGTCCCTGTCCCTTCCTCCAGGTTTCCAGTTTCCTTCAGGGCTCCACATTGGAAAACCTGAGAGAAGCAGCTGATGATGTTCAAATGTGGTTTTCAGAGTTCCAACCTCATTATTGCAAAACAGAGCACAGAGGAAAAGGACTGGAGCTAAGAGACAATTACTTAAAAATGGGCATACCATTGGATGTTACTATAATGTTTATCACCTTAAACCTTGATTTTCTCATCTTCAGTGTATGTTTGTGTATACGTATACATATACATATATACAGACACACACATATATGTCTTATACTAGGTTAAGAAATTTATTTGATACCAAATGTAGGAGGAAATGCTCAGGACACTCTAATCAAGAAAAAAATCTTTTCATTTGTAATGTTTGTAATAGACTATGGATGTTGAAATCGTTTTACTTTTTGCTGCTATATAGCTCAGGATTTTTCTGTTTTGTTTTGTTTTTTTTTCAAACAAAGGAATCATTTCAAATTTGTATTGTGCTTGTACTACAGGAGTATAGTAACCATGAAATATAGATGAACATTGGGACTTACACAAAGTTTGGCCTGATCATACATAACATATAAAATTGCAACTCTTCTGGAAAATCTTGAAATTTGTCAATACATAAATATATTCCCAGGCTATACATTATTTTTATTTTATAGAAAAAGAATCATTTGTATACATTAAGTAGGAAGCTTTGATAATCTAGGGACACATCATAAAATCAGTATGAGGATTAGCTGATTTGCCTATGTGTGCCTAAAAGCATATCTAGCATAGTAGGTTAACGATAAATATTTATTGAATGCATAAATAAGAAATATTATAACTGTACATTTGAATATTAAAAGTACATTCTGATGCATAGAAACAATGTAATAAAACCTTTCCAATCACAAATTCAAAAAGACTTCTGTCAGACAATGTTGGGTGACCAATGACTAACTGCCAGCTATTGTGCTTGCGCCTTATATACAATTTCTCATTAAAACTTTAAAGATCATATGGCCAGTTGGTGGCAGTAGCAGAGCTCAAATTCAGGTGTATTTGCCTCCAAAGATACAGTTCTTAATGACTTATCCCACCTTCCTGCAGCAATGTCACCTCAGCACTTGGTAAACTTTGGGCTATGGTATCTAGTCAGTAATAATAATGAGATTTTTATTTTATTTTGTTTTTGGTACTTAATCTAACCTGAGAATAAAATTAGTAAATGGTTGATTTCCAAAATATTTATGTGGTACAGGTCAACAGGGGTGCACTTTTCTTCTATAGCACTCCAAAAGCTTCTGTCTTTGGGGAGGTGGTATTTTAAGAGACCTCATTATAGCATGATGGAATATGCTTTGTGAGAAAGGCACATCCTTTGTTCATTGGCTTCAAATCAAAGAAATTATCTAAAACCAAAGAGACATATCAATTAGGATGCTGAGTTAAGGAAAATAGAAAGTAATCTAAAAGTTTAGCTTCCGATCTTTTTTGCATTTTGCAAATAATACAGTGTAATCAATGGAATAACAGATGACTCTTGTTGGGCACAAGGCAGGAACTTTCATTTCATGCTGTCTTCTTAACAGGATGCAGTGATTTCACTAGGCCAGCACTTACCTTGTACACAGAGCAAGCAAGGATAATAGATCTGATATTGTTGTGAGGAACTCTGACTTAAATTTAATTTTTATTCCACTCTACAGCATACAGATGTATCAGAGTCACCACCTCAGAGAATACACGAAAGAAAAGATATATTTGTGTAACTTACTGGCAAATATTTCCTCTTCTCTTTTACTGTCTGTTGTCCCTATCTTTACATATTTGTGTGTGGACACATACACACACACACATACACACACACATATACACAAACACACACACCTTCTTGCTTATCATAATTATGTATAGCAAGATGCCTTAGTCCACCTCTGTAAAAAGAATACAATAAAAGAATACAATAAAAGAATACAATACTGCTGTAATACTGTAATACTGTATTACTGTACAGTATACTGTAATACTGTAATACTGCTGTAAAAGAATACAATACTGCTGTAATACTGCTGTAATACTGCTGTAAAAGAATACAATACTGGGTGACTTTAAAAACAGAAATTTATTTCCTAATATTTCTTGAGGCCAGAAGTACAAGATCAAGGTGCCAGAATGGTCAATTTCTGGTAAGAGATCTCTTCGTGGGTTATAGATGGCCACCTTCTCTCTGTGTCCTTATATGGTAAACAGAAAGAGAGATCAGATGTTCTTTGAAAGAACACTAATATTATGATGAAGGCCTCACTTTCGTGATCTCATCTATACCTAATTATCTCTTAAACTTCCCATTCCAAAAAACATTACACTGAGGGTTAGGGTCTCAACTTATGGATTTTACAGAGACACAGTTCGGTATAAATTTTAGAGGGACACAATTCAGTCCATAGTACATGTAGTGTTATATTTTAAATTTCTTATTAAAATAACTAAGGTAGCCCTTTCATTTATCATTTTGTCAATTTAAGTTAACTTTCTACATTATCTTTTTTAACAGAACATATATTTTTAACAGGATTAAATTTATCTGTGTTATTTCTAGATTATCTAGCAGACACTGCACCTAGATTTCACTTAGAGTATGTGCTTCCATTATTACTTATATTCTTAAAACATTGCTTTTGTCTGTTTCTGTCTGGATATTCCAATAGATAATGACAGATGTGGCCTAATTCCCATATAAATTGCTAAGTCTGGCTTTGTCTAATTTTATATATTCAGGTGAAATGCTGAAGTATCAGAATTAATTTCCCAGAGGCATTTTCAAATTTATAAAATATATGCAAAATCACAAAGAAAATAGAGACTGCTCAGTGAAGACTTTAAGATTACTGCCTGTGTGGCACCTTCATTACTTCTCATTTCTCTGGAAGAATGGCTGGATTTAAAACAGTTAATTTTTATCACCAATTTTTTGTACTGATATTTATCTCGCTGTATCTCATTCATTATATTTAATGCATAATGGCTATTATTATTTTAATCTTGGCTTTGAAATTTAAATTCCTTGAAGAAAAGTGGAGATTTTTTTTATCATTTTAATACAGACGTAAGTTATATGCCATGGATGTCTCCTTTGTTTTAGCAGGTATGTAACACACAAACACAAATAGAATTAACAATTCCAAGTCGTTTCTTTAATCAGTTAAGACTCTGGGACTATCTTTCTCCAAATAATTGGAAGAAAACCTGAATGTAGATCCCCTATGCCTTAGTGTTCATGTATAAAAGACAGAAGTCTTATTTAATGTTCCTGAAGCTAAGAAGTGCTTGCTTGAAACTGATCGTCTTACAGAATGCAGATTGGGAGAAATATTTGCACAAAAAGTATTTTTGATAAAGGATTTATATATAAAATATGCAAAGAACTCTTAAAATTAAACAGTAACAAAACAAACAACCTGACTAAAAATGGGTAAATTATATGAACTGACACCTGACCACATATAGGTGGCAAAGAAGCATATGAAAACATGCTAGTATCTTATACTACTGGGGAGTTTCAAATTAAAACAATAAGGTACCCCTACACATCTGTTAGAATGACTGAATTCCAAAAAGCTGAAAATACCAAATGCTAATAAGAATGTGGAGCAACAGAAACTCTTATTCATTTCTTGTAGGAATGCAAAATGGAACAGCCTTTTTGGAAAATGTTTGTCACTTTCTTTTAAAGGTAAGCATAGTTTTAAAACATGATGTAGCAATCATACCCTTAGGTATTAGCCAAAAATAGTTGAAAAGTGATGTCCACAAAAAAACTTGCAGCTTTATTCACAATACCCGAAAACTGGAAGCAACCAAGGTGTCCTTTAAAAGGTAAATTGATACAAAAACTGTGACACATCCATACAATGGAATGTTATTCATTGATAAAAGGAAATGAGTTATCAAACCATGAGTAGACACAAAGGAATCTTAAATCAATGTTGCTCAGTGAAAGAAGACAGTCTGAAATTGTTACATATTATGTGATTGCAATTATATAGTATTCTGGAAAAGGCAAAGATATAGAGACAGTGAAAAGTCCAGTGGTTGCCAGTGGTTTTGGATAAAATGATAGGGATGAATAGGTGAAGCATGGGGCATATTTTGGAAGTGAAAGTATTCTGTATGATGCTGTAATGGTGGATAAAAGATATTGTGCATTTGTCAAAACCTGTAGAACTATACAACAGGAAGAGTGAACCCTAATATAAGCCAAGGACTTTCATTAATAACATTGTATCAATATCAGTTTATAAATCGTAATAAATGTGCTACACAATGCAAGATGTTAATAAGAGGAGAAACTGAACAGGGAAGAGAGAGAATATGTGGGAACTCTCTTTATTTTTTATTGAAGTTTCTGTACACCTAAAACTATTATAAGAAATAAAGTTGATTAATTGAAAAGAAAGGAACTTGATTACCCACTTCTTCTCTCAATTTTGAATAGTATAAACAATTATATATAATTATTTAAGGTTGTTAAATATTACCAGAAAATTAACAAACTGGAGGAGAACCCACACTGAGCAAACAGAGAAATTAATTCCTACAGATTTAATGCCAAAGCAAAACATAAAAAAATATGAGAAACTTACTAAGCATAAAAAAATTAATAATTATTTGAAACTTTTCATAAAATTACAGCTAAGTTTAAATGTATTTAAGGGACTTCCCTGGTGGTGCAGTGGTTAAGAATCCACCTGCCAATGCAGGGGACATGGGTTTGATCCCTGATCCAGGAAGACCCCATATGCCATGGAGTAACTAAGCCTGTGTGCCACAACTACTGAGCTTGTGCTCTACAGCCCATGAGCCACAACTACTGAAGCCCATTCTCCACAACAAGAGAAGCCAGAGCAATGAGAAACCTGTGCACTGCAACGAAGAGTAGCCCCCACTCATCGTAAATAGAGAAATCCCGTGGGCAGCAGTGAAGACCAAACACAGCTGTAAATAAATAAATAAATAGATAGATACATAAATAGATAGATAGATAAATAAATAAATAAATGTATTTAAGACAAAATAAAATAATTTCCTGTAAAACATTTAAAATATTATGTAAAGACCCTTGCCTACATTACAACACAAAATTATAAAGGAAAAACTATAAAATAAAAGGAAAAGGAAAAAAAAAGAATGAATTTAAGAGACCCAGTTCTAGAAGAAGAAAATCTACAAGACACAAAAAAACTTAGCAATAAATACATTGTATTATTTTGTTTAATATAACAGGTTAGTGATAGAATTTTTTTAGCTTAGGTTTTTGACTATATGGCTGCAAAATCTAAGAAAGATATTATGTATATAGAATGAACAAGGTGAATGTATTCAGCAGTTAGAGGGAATTATGAACCAACATTACTTAGAGAAGATAAAAGAAGATATAGGTCTAGAAAGTAAATGGTAATGGTTGGAAACATCTGGGCAATAATCAGCATGACTTAGCAAAAGGAGAACTACTCTCCACAGTTTTAAAAAGTTTAAAATACTGCAGTAACTAGAAATAAACAAGGCTCATAAAAATCTCTTTATAAAATGGGAATATTACACATATTATTCTTTAAGGACAATGCACTATATGGAATAGACTGAATATACAAAGGAGAAAAGATACATTCAATAAAAGAAATTCTTAAACTAAATGGTCAGGGAGAAGGACAATGGTGTGATTTAGGAGGAAATGGGTTAAATATTGTAATTTCTGAGAACAGATAAAAAGACTTGCATTTGAAATTGGTTCAAGATGTCAAGGTAGAAGGACATGCACTCACTCCCTCTTTCAAGAGCACTGTAATCACAACTAATTGCTGAATAATCATCAACAGGAAGACACTAGAATTCACAAAAAAGATACCCCACATCCAAAGACAAATGAGAAGCCACATTTAGATGGTAAGAGGGGCACAATCAATAAAATCAAATCCCATAACTGCTGGGTGGGTGACTCACAAACTGGAGAACACTTATGCCACAGGAGTGCACCCACTGGAGTGAAGGTTCTGAGCCCCATGTCAGGCTTCCCAACCTGGGGGTCCAGCAACAGGAGGAGGAATTACTAGAGAATCAGACTTTCAAGGTTAGCAGGATTTGATTACAGGACTTTGACAGGACTGGAGGAAACAGTGACTCCACTCTTGGAGGGGACACACAAAGTAGAGTGTGTATCAGTACCCAGGAGACAGAGCAATGACTCCATAGGAGACTGAACCAGAACAACCTGCTAGTGTTGGAGGGTCTCCTGCAGAGGTAGAGGGCATCTGTGGCTCACTGTGAGGACAAGGACACTGGCAGCAGAAGTTCTGGGAAGTATTCCTTGGCGTGAGCCCTCCCAGAGTCCACCATTAGCCCGACCAAAGAGCTTGGGTAGGCTCCAGTGTTGGGTCACCTCAGGCCAAGCAACCAACATGGAGGGAACACAGTTCCACCCATCAGGAGACAAGTGGATTAAAGTTTTACTGAGCCCTGCCCACCAAAGCAACAGCAAGCTCTACCCACCTCAAGTCTCTCCCATCAGGAAACTTGCACAAACCTCTTAGATAGCCTAATCCACAAGAGGACAGACAGCAGAAGAAGGAAGAACTACAATCCTGCAGCCTGTGGAACAAAAACCACATTCACAAAAAGGTAGACAAGATGAAAAGGAAGAGGGCTATGTAGCAGATGAAGGAACAAGATAAAAGCCCAGAAAAACAACTAAATGAAGTGGAGATAGGCAACCTTCCAGAAAAAGATTTCAGAATAATGATAATGAAGATGATCCAGGACCTCGGAAAAAGAATGCAGGCAAAGATCGAGAAGATGCAAGAAATGTTTAACAAAGACCTAGAAGAATTAAAGAACAAGCAAGCAGAGATGAACAATAACATAACTGAAATGAAAAATACACCAGAAGGAATCAATAGCAGAATAACTGAGGCAGAAGAACGGGTAAGTGACCTGGAAGACAGAATGGTGGAATTCACTGCTGTGAAACAGAATAAAGATAAAAGAATGAAAAAAAATTAAGACAGCCTAAGATACCTCTGGGACAACATTAAATGCAACAACATTTGCATTATAGGGGTCCCAGAAGGAGAAGAGAGAGAGAAAGGACCCAAGAAAATATTTGAAGACATCATAGTTGAAAATTTCCCTAACATGGGAAAGGAAATAACCACCCAAGTTCAGGAAGTGCAGAGAGTCCCATACAGGACAAAGCCAAGGAGAAACACACAGAGACATCTAGTAGTCAAACTGTCAAAAATTAAAGACAATTCCCTTGAAAGCAGCAAGGGAAAAAATACAAATAACATACAAGGGAACTCCCATAAGGTTCACAGCTGATTCCTCAGCAGAGACTCTACAAACCAGAATGGAGTGGCATGACATATTTAAAGTGATGAAAGGGAAGAACCTACAACCAAGATTACTCTACCCAGCAAGGATCTCATTCAGAGTCGATGGAGAAATCAAATGCTTTACAGACAAACAAATGCTAAGAGAATTCAGCACACCACCAAGCCAGCTCTACAACAAACACTAAAGGAACTTGTCTAAGTGGGAAACACAAGAGAAGAAAAGGACCTACAAAAACAAATCCAAAACAATTAATAAAATCATAATAGGAACATACCTATCCATAATTACCTTAAATGTGAATGGATTAAATGCTCCAACCAAAAGACACAGGCTCGCTGAATGGATACAAAAACAAGTCCCATATACATGCTGTCTACAAGAGACCCACTTCAGACCTAGGGACACATACAGACTGAAAGTGAGGGGATGGAAAAAGACATTCCATGCAAATGGAAATCAAAAGAAAGCTGGAGTAGCAATACTCATATCAGATAAAATAGACTTTAAAATAAAGAATATTACAAGAGACAAGGAAGGACACTACATAATGATCAAGAGATCAATCCAAGAAGAATATATAACAATTATGAACATATATGCACCCAACATAGGAGCAACTCAATACATAAGGCAACTGCTAACAGCTATAAAAGAGAATATTGACAGTAACACAGTAATTGTGGGGGAGTTTAACAACTCACTTACACCAATGGACAGAACATTCAAAGAGAAAATTAATAAGGAAACACAAACTTTAAATGACACAATAGACCAGATATATTTAATTGATATTTATAGGATATTCCATCCAAAAACCACAGATCACACTTCCTTCTCAAGTGCACACAGAACATTCTCCAGAATAGATCATATCTTGGGTCCCAAAACAAGCCTCAGTAAATTTAAGAAAATTGAAATCATATCAAGCATCTTTTCTGACCACAATGCTATGAGATTAGAAATCAATTACAGGGAAAAAAAACGTAAAAAAACACAAACACGTGGAGGCTAAACAAAACGTTACTAAATAACCAAGAGATCACTGAAGAAATCAAACAGGAAATCAAAATATATCTAGAGACATATGACAATGAAAACATGATGATCCAAAACCTATGGGATGCAGCAAAAGCATTTCTAAGTGGGAAATTTAGTGAAATACAAGCCTACCTCAAGAAACAAACAAAAAAATGTCAAATAAAATATCTAACCTTACACCTAAAGGAACTAGAGAAAGAAAAACAAACAAAACCCAAAGTTAGCAGAAGGAAAGAAATCATAAAACTCAGAGCAGAAATAAATGAAATAGAAACAAAGAAAAAGATAGCAAGGATCAATAAAATTAAATTCTGTTTTTTCAAGAAGATAAACAAATTGATAAATCATTAGCCAAACTCATCAAGTAACAGAGGGAGAGGACTCAAATCATTAAAATTAGAAATGAAAAAGGAGAACTTACAACAGACACCACAGAAATATAAAGCATCCTAAGAGACTACTACAAGCAGCTCTATGCCAATAAAATGACCAACCAGGAAGAAATGAACAAATTCTTAGAAAGGTATAACCTTCCAAGACTGAACCAGGAAGAAACAGAAAATATGAACAGGCCAATCACAAGTAAAGAAATTGAAACTGTGATTAAAAATCTTCCAACAAACAAAAGTCCAGGACCAGATGGCTTCACAGGTGAATTCTATGAAACATTTAGAGAAGAGCTAAAATCCTTTTTTTTCAAACTCTTCCAAAAATTTGCAGAGGAAGGAACATTCCCAAACTCATTCTATGAGGCCACCATCAATCACCCTGATACCAAAATCAGACAAATATACTACAAAAAATAAATCACAGACCAATATCACTGATGAATATATATGCAAAATTCCTCAATAAAATACTAGCAAACAGAATCCAACAACACATTAAAAGGATCATACAACATGATTAAGTGGCATTTATCCCAGGGATGAGAGGATTCTACAATACATGCAAATCAATCAACGTGATACACCATGTTAACAAATTGAAGAATATAAACCATATGATCATCCCAATAGATGTAGAAAAAGATTTTGACAAAATTCAACACCAATTTATGATAAAAACACTCCACAAAGTGGACATAGAGGGAGCCTACCTCAACATAATAAAGGCCATATACAACAAACCCACAGTAAACATCATTTTCCATGGCAAAAAACAGAAAGCATTTCCTCTGAGATCAGGAACATGACAAGGATGTCCACTCTCACTGCTATTATTCAGCATAGTTTTGGAAGTCCTAGACACAGAAATCAGAGAGAAAAAGAAATAAAAAGAATACATTTGTAAAAGAAGAAGTAAAACTGTCACTATTTGCAGTTGACATGATACTATACATAGAGAATCCTAAAGATGCCACCAGAAAACTACTAGAGCTAATCAATGAATTTGGTAAAGTGGCAGGATACAAAATTAATGCACAGAAATCTCTTGCTTTCCTATACACTAATGATGAATAATCTGAAAGAGAAATTAAGGAAACACTCCCATTTACCATTGCAACAAAAAGAATAAAATACCTAGGAATAAACCTACCTAGGGATACAAAAGACCAGTATGCAGAAAACTATAAGACTGATGCAAGTAATGAAAGATGATAGAAACAGATGGAGAGATATACCATATTCTTGGATTGGAAGAATCAATATTGTGAAAATGACTATACTACCCAAAGCAATCTACAGATTCAATGCAATCTCTATCAAATTACCAATGGCATTTTTTACAGAACTAGAACAAAAAATCTTAAAATTTGTATCGAGACACAAAAGAACCCAAATAGCCAAAGCAGTCTTGAGGGAAAGAAACGGAGCTGGAGGAATCAGACTCCCTGACTTCAGACTATAATGCAAAGCTACAGTAACCACGGCAATATGGTACTGGCACAAAAACAGAAATATAGATGAATGGAACAGGATAGAAAACCCAGAGATAAACCCATGCACCCATGGTCAACAAATCTATGACAGAGGAAAAGATATACAATGGAGAAAAGTCAGCCTCTTCAATAAGTGGTGCTGGGAAAACTGGACAGCTACATATAAAAGAATGAAATTAGAACACTCCATAACACCATACACTAAAATAAACTCAAAATGGATTAGAGACTTAAATGTAGGACAAGATGCTGTAAAACTCTTAGAGGAAAACATAGGAAGAACACTGTTTGACATAAATCACAGCAAGATGTTTTTTGATCCACCTCCTAGAGTAATGGAAATAAAAACAAAAATAAACAAATGGGACCTAATGAAACTTCAAAGCTTTTGCACAGCTAAGGAAACCATAAACAAGACGAAAAGTCAACCCTCAGAATGGGAGAAAGTGTTTGCAAACAAATCAATGGACAAAGGATCAATCTCCAAAATATATAAACAACTCATGCAGCTCAATATTAAAAACACAAACAACCCAATCGAAAATGGGCAGAAGACCTAAATAGACATTTCTCCAAATAAGACATACAGATGGCCAAGAGGCACGTGCAAAGCTGTTCAACATCACTAATTATTATAGAAATGCAAATCAAAACTACAATGAGTTATCATCTCACACCAGTTAGAATGGGCATCAAAAGAAAATCTACAAACAACAAAAGCTGGAAAGGGTGTGGAGAAAAAGGAACCCTCTTGCACTGTTGATGGGAATGTATATTGATACAGTCACTATGAAGAACAGTATGGTGGTTCCTTTAAAAACTGAAACTACCATACAACCCAGCAATCCCACCACTGGGCATATACCCTGAGAAAACCATAATTCCAAAGGAGTCTTGTATCAAAATGTTCATTGAAGCTCTATTTACAATAGCCAGGACAAGGAAGCAACCTAAGAGTCCATCAACAGATGAATGGATAAAGAAGAGGTGGCACATATACACAATGGAATATTACTCAGCTGTAAAATGGAACAAAATTGGGTCATTTGTAGAGACGTGGATGGATCTAGAGATTGTCATACTGAATGAAGTCAGAAAGAGAAAAACAAATATCATATAATAATGCATGTATGTGGAACCTAGAAAAATGGTACAGATGAATGGGTTTGCAGGGCAGAAATTGTCATATATGTAGAGAACAAACGTATGTACACCAAAGGGGCAAAGCGTTGGGGGTGGGGGGTGTGATTAATTGGAAGGTTGGGATTGAAATATATACACTAGTATGTATAAAATGGATAACTAATAAGAACCTGCTATATAAAAAAATAAATAAAATTAATTTTTTTTAAAAAGCTTGCATTTATGGTAATGTTTCTAAGTTTGTAAAGGGGACAGGAATTTGTGGGAAATTATACAGGATTGCTTCAGTTATCTTATAGAGGTGGGAAACAGCACAGTTTTCTTCTGAAAGTATAGCTGGGACTTCAATTACTAGGTTTTATCTTTGGAATAGTGCTTGAGAAATGGGTGAAGGAGGGTATGGGGTAAAATACATGATTAATAAATAGTTCTGAGGTCATTCTCTAGTTTGAAATCCAGAAATTTTAGTGATGACCATCTAATTGAATGATTTTTTCCACTTGCACTTAGTAATGCAGATATAGGGTTGTAACAGTTACCTAAGTTTTCTTTTTCTTATTTTTTTTCTCTTTTTCTGGGTGGATATGGCATGAAAAGTAATTAGGAGACTGGCCAGAGAATATGTACATGTAATATAGAATGCAAGTGGAATAGGAGTTTAGTTTATATTCTTAGAAACAATGAGGAATCAGAGGAGCATAATTTTATGAGGTTTAGAATCTGTGAATGACTGGGAGTGAGAAGAAGAATTAAACAAAGTTATGATGTTGTGGCCAAAGATGGTAATACTGGATTTTAAAAATATATATATTTATTTATTTATTCATTCATTCATTCATTTATATATATATTAGCTATGTTGGTTCTTTGTTGCTGCACACAGGATTTCTCTAGTTGTGGCAAGTAGGGCCTACTCTTCATTGCAGTGCACGGGCTTCTCATTTCGATGTCTTCTCTTGTTGTGGAGCACAAACTCTAGGCACACGAGTTTCAGTAATTGTGGCATGCAGTCTCAGTAGTTGTGGTGCACAGGCTTAGTTGCTCCATGGCATGTGGGATCTTCCCAGACCAGGGTTCCAACCTGTGTCCCCTGCATTGGCAGGCGGATTCTTAACGACTGCACCACCAGGGAAGTCCCAGTAGTATTGGATTTTAATATTTATATGGTGAAGAAGCCTTTGGGGATGAGAATACCTAGGTCACTGTTTTCCAACATGTGATCAGGAGAGCTACCTGAATCAGAATTGCTTGGAGTTTTTATAACTATGTAGGTTCCTGGGTCCATGATTATTTATAAATCATAGATGAAATAATCACTGATAAAAGTTATGACCAGTAAGGGCATGGCAGATGCTGAGGTGAAGTTAATTGGAGTTTGAAAATTGTAAAACAGTGAAGATAAGATTCTAAAAGAGTGAAACTTAGACCTAATTGATAAATGTTGGAATGAAGAGAAAACATTTTTAAAAAGAATATTAAATAGGTGTATGTAGCCTTGCTAATTTTTGATGATATGATTTATTTAGGTGACATGACTGGATTAAACAACCCATGTGGATAGAAAGTTGGAAACCAATGAATCAGAGATGAAAATTTTACTTTGAGCTTTTATGCTCAAAGACAAAGGATGAGCTCTACAGAGCAGCCACTAGCCACTGTTTTATTCAATATTCCTTCATCAAATAGGTATGTCTAGTTCATGATTAATGTCACCAGCCTTTGAACTTTCGGCATTCCAGAACACCCAAAATATCTTAATTCATAATTCTTGTACTATCATCATTGCCCCATCCTTGTCCATAGGAAGTCAACTGGTAAAATGAGAAGCTTAGAATGGTATTGAACTTTTATTTAAAGGAAGTAAGATGAATACTTTGGAAGAATGATATAAGGCCTATTTGTACTTCTGGAGCAATATAGCAGGGAACAGAGAGAGAATGGGACTAGTTGCTGTTATGAGAGCCCTGGCAAGACCAATACGCATTCTGAATACAGCATGACAAAATCCAGACTTATTTCCCTACTCTGTTTACTATTATGAGGAAGTGCATTATTTGGTTCTTTTCCTATTCAGAATTAGATCAGGATTATATAAGCCTAAAATTCAAGAGTTTGGCAGCCATGACTTCATCTGGAAGGGAAACCGAAATTCAGAAATTCAAAAGCAAATCCATTTAACTTTCAAATGGGTCACGAATTGATATTAGCATGTCCTTTCATTTGCAGTTCTTTCTGGTGTGGACAGAAGTGTATTCACCGTGGAAGCTGTTTTGCACAAAGGAAACATGAGGTTTGACTGATTATTTGCAGCAGAGGAGAACATGTATTTATAAGGAATTAAACAGAAAATAATCAAAATCACAAATCTAGGGACTTGAAAGACATTGGATAGTATGTAATGAAAGCTGTGTTTTAAATATTAATATCAGCTGTAGAGAGCTTTCTTTCTTTTTCCTTGTTTTAATTCCTCAGTGTTAGAACATTCCAGACAAAAAAACATAGACTGAAACAGTTAATTGATCTCATTCAACTTGGTTAGAGTTGCTAATAGAAGGATTCCACTGTGCTCCAGAATTTCGGATTACACTAGACTCCAATAAAAAAATATCCTCATATTTTAGTCTGTGTGTGTGTGTGTGTATTTGTGAGAGACAGACAGAGAAGAAGAGGGAAAAACAGGGAAGGAGAGAATTGGGTTATGTATGTGGTGTATGCATACAGTATTACATGTGTATAGTCTACAACTTCTTTTATCATTGGCTACCTTGGTGATGGGCTTACTGAAATAGAGGAGGTCAGGCACTAAGAGTTAAATTTACTGAAGCTATTTCAGATCCCCGGATATTTTCCTTGACATATCTACTTTTTGAAGCAAGACTGAGCTGTGATATTACAGCCATAGAGTGTTGCAGTGCCCTTTGCTGTGCACAGAAATATCAAGTGATTAAAGAATTACCAAATTTTTCACAATAATTTGATTAGTTTACAAATTTATACCTAAATGAAAATTTACTAAGATGCTCTTTGACTCAGAGGTAGTTAAAGTGTATAAAGAACAAAATGAAATATAGAAAAATTGCTACTGCTAGCACTAAGTACTGTGTAGTTGCTAACCTAAGTTTATTCACTACTAATTTCCTTAACTCAACACAAGAAATCAATCAAATAGATGGATCTTGTGTCACAATGTTATATCTTAAAATATTCAGTGTGGTATTTTGAATGTTATTAAACATAAGCATGGGTTTTTCTATATTGTTAAAATAACTTGAAAGCCATGGAAATAATACCATCAAAACCTACACTAAATCAGAGTTTTTAGTAATGTGGAACAAACTATGCAGCTACATTGTTTTCCAATTACTAGTGGGCAAAATCCAATTGCAAGGAGCCCACCTGAACCATGCCACCACTTGGATACCCAGTTGGTCCCCTAGAAATCTCTTCAGTTAGGCAACTAAAGACGTAATTCCTGGCATATCTAGCTGCTCGAGGATCCTGCTCCAGGTGTAAAGCCAGCATCTATTCTGATGGGTTGCTGCCACACCAATTGTCAAAGATTCTGATTGTTGTATCTGTCCTAAACTATCATCATTTTTACTATTTAAATATTTGAAGATGATACAGTCACAAAGGGCAATGAAGAAAAAAAGCAGAGTAATGCTTTTTCTTTTATAATTTATATTGACGCCCAAACCCATAATTTTGGGAAATGTATCTGAATTGCATGCATCAGTGTGGTTTTGATAAGCTATCTGTACGAAATAACACCAAAACAACACACTGAACAATTGCAGTGGAGTACATTCAATTAAAGAAAGGCAACAAAATAACTTGGGACTTCACATTTGTCTCAAGTGCCTTGTGACGATTTGGCCTTGTTTGCTAAACTGGTGCTGGTTAGTCTCCCTGCTGGCTATCAGATGGAAGGAGCGAAAACATAGGAGACAGCTGGGCCTGTTCACAGGGGGCATGCCTTAGAACCCATTATTGCTTAGACAGCATATGTGCAAGAGAGAAAGGAAACCTCTGCAGGCATATCTGGACCTCATCTTATATACTAGACCATATCTCACAATGCCACATGGTATGAAAAGGAAGGAAGAAGAGAGAGAGCCACCTCCAGGCACATCGTATTCAGCATACTTTGATCCTGTCAACAGGTAAACGACCATCCTGCAATCTATCACTCAGCTTAGTATTACTGCAAGTGTATCTTTCTTTTTTTTTTTTTTAATTCTTTTTTTTTTTAAAACCCCACATTTGTTTATTTATTTATTTTTTGGTTCTGTTGGGTCTTCGTTTCTGTGCGAGGGCTTTCTCTAGTTGTGGCAAGCGGGGGCCACTCTTCATCGCGGTGCGCGGGCCTCTCACTATTGTGGCCTCTCTTGTTGCGGAGCACAGGCTCCAGACGTGCAGGCTCAGTAGTTGTGGCTCACGGGCCTAGTTGCTCCACGGCATGTGGGATCCTCCCAGACCAGGGCTCGAACCCATGTTCCCTGCATTAGCAGGCAGAGTCTCAACCACTGCGCCACCAGGGAAGCCCCAAGTGTATCTTTCTTAACACCTGAAGAATTTGACTGTATCCATACCTACAAATAATATAGGGATAAAAGTATAGTGTTTTCATATATGTTTCTTATATTTCACACATCATACTTTTATACTCGTTTTTGCATAAATGCCGAAGGTGACAGAATAGAGACTATCAAGGAGAAAGGTTGATCGCTAATGTAAAACAGCACAAGGAGATGGAAACTTGAAGGCTGAAATCTGATCCTTAGTTTTAGGTACATGATTTTCTTCCCACCCTCATTTTCCCCAAGTTTTTAAAAGAATGATGTATGTTATAGTTTTTTCTTTTCTATATAGAATCAGAGCAAGGAAATTTACCTGGAGGCTGTTGATGGAAACAAGCTATGGAGCCTATAATACCCATAGTTGCTGCAAAGAAATATTTGCAGTCTAGTTCAAAACACTCATCTTTGAGGACAAGATTTTCTGAAGAGAGCTCAAGAAACACTGAAAAATACTTATTCTAAGTACATTTTACTTTATTTAATTGATTTTTTTCTTTATTTTCTTTCTTTTTTAAAAAAATTATTGGAGTTTAGTTGATTTACAGTATTGTGTTAGTTTCAGGTGTACAGCAAAGTGAATCAGTGATACATATACATATATCCACTCTTTTTTTAGATTATTTTCCTATATAGGCCATTTCAGAGTATTGGGTAGAATTCCCTGTGCTGCACAGTAGGTTCTTATTAGTTATCTATTTTATACATAGTAGTGTGCATATGTCAATCCCTATCTCCCAATTTATCCCTCCCCCAACTTACCCCTTAGTTTGTTTTCTACATCTGTAACTCTGTTTTGTAGATAAGTTCATTTGTGCCCTTTTATTAGATTCCACATATAAGTGATATCATACAATATTTGTCTTTCTCTGTCTGACTTACTTCACTCAGTATGACAATCTCTAGGTCCATCCATGTTGCTGCAAATGGCATTATTTCTTTCTTTTTTATGGCTGACTAATATTCTATTGTATATATGTACCATATCTCCTTTATTCATTCCTCCATTGATGGGCATTTACGTTGCTTCCATGTCCTTGCTATTGTAAATAGTGCTGCAGTGAACATTGGGGTGCATGTATATTTTTGAATTCTGTTTTTCTCTGGATATGCCCAGGAGTCAGATGGCTGGATCATATGGTAGTTCTATTTTTAGGGTTTTAAGGAACCTGCATACTGTTCTCCATAGTGGCCATACCAGTTTACATTCCTACCAAAAGTGTAGGAGGGTTCCCTTTTCTCCACACTCTCTCCAGCATTTATTGTTTGCAGATTTTTTTTTTTTTTTTTTTTTGCGGTACGCGGGCCTCTCACTGCTGTGGCCCCTCCCGTTGCGGAGCACAGACTCTGGACGCGCAGGCTCAGCCACCACGGCCCACGGGCCCAGCCGCTTCGCAGCATGTGGGATCCTCCCGGACCGGGGCACGAACCCACGTCCCCTGCATCGACAGGTGGACTCCCAACCACTGCGTCACCAGGGAAGCCCGCTTGCAGATTTTTTGATGATGGGCATTCTGGCCAGTGTGAGAGGACACCTCTTTGTAGTTTTGACTTGCATTTCTCTAATAATTAGTTATGTTAAGCATCTTTTCATGTGCTTTATAGCTATCTGTATGTCTTCTTTGGAGAAATGTCTATTTAGATCTTCTCCCCATTTTTTTATTGGCTTGTTTTTTTGATATTAAGCTGCATGAGCTATTTTTATATTTTGGAGATTAATTCCTTGTCAGTTGCTTTGTTTGCAAATATTTTCTCCCATTCTGAGGTTTGTCTTTTTGTTTTGTTTCTGATTACCTTTGCTGTGCAAAAGATTTTAAGTTTAATTAGGTCCCATTTGTTTATTTTTGTTTTCACTTTCATTACTCTAGGAGGTAGATCCAAAAAGATCTTGCTGTGATTTATGTCAAAGAGTGTTCTGCCTGAGTTTTCCTCTAAGAGTTTTATAGTGTCCAGCATTAAATTTAGGTATTTAATCTATTTTGAGTTTATTTTTGTGTATGGAGTCAGGGAGTGTTCTAATTTCAGTCTTTTACAGGTAGCTGTCCAGTTTACCCAGCACCACTTATTGAAGAGACTGTCTTTTCTTCATTGTATATTTTTGCCTCCTTTGTCATACATTAGGTAAGCGTAAGTGTGTGAGTTTACTTCTGGACTTTCTATCCTGTTCCAGTGATCTATAGCTCTATTTTGGGGCCAGTACCATACTGTCTTGATGACTATAGCTTTGTAGTATAGTCTGAAGTCAGGCAGCCTGATTCCTCCAGCTCCATTTTTCTTTTTCAAGTTTGCTTTGGCTATTCATGGTCTTTTTTTGTTTACTTACATGCTCATATAGTTATCTACATTAAATTTCTTTTAATTTTAGTTAGTTTAAGATTATCTAGTAATTGTCTTTGATTAGATTTTGATATATTGTCAGCAATCTATTTCCAGAAAATGTATTGGGATGAAGCATTTCTATAGATAATAAATCAGATTCATAGGTGTTGATTTTTGAAGTTATTTATCCAATGGTCATTTTATAACCAAGCTCTGAAGGAAAGTTACCCTAGTCCCATATATTTCAAAAGCATTGTTGTACCTTTTAATCCATACAAGCCCTGAGAATATGAGAGATTTTAAATTGAGATTTTTATGTTGTTTTGTTTGTTTATCATGCTCACTTGTGTCATATATTTAAACCAACCACTATTCCTTTTGATTGCCCCCACCTATAGATTTTTTAGCCAGGCTTTGTCATTAACTTAAGGTTTGTTTTTTGTCACCTGACTTGTCTTTCTGTTCACCTAAAATCTAGTAATCTATCCTACAAAGTAAATTCAACACCCAAACAGACATCCAACATGAGAATTCCTTCATCCCTTAACATTTTCAACTCCTGAGGCCTTCACTTTGACTTTATTTCAACAACTAATTTCCAGAATTATCTATATTGCTGCAATTCTGAACTCTTGAAATCAAATATCTCAGTCTATCTCCCAAATCCATCCTTGCAGCTCTCACATGTGACTGCCCAATACATCTGTTTTGCAATCTTACCAAGAATTCAATCTTATTACTTCTCTAATGCCTCCATGTTGATTAGCATCCTACACAAATCCTCTCTACTGTATTTTCTAACTTCCTTATTTTCCTAAATTGTATGGTACATCATTTTAATCATTCTCTTGCCAACATCATCAAATTCTTTTCCTTATTTGCATTTCTATTACATGCTGCCAGTAAAATTGCAATTTTGCAAAAGTCTAAATATTGGGTTCTCAGCTTTTCAACCCATCTTTTAAAAGCTGCTGGAAAAACCACATCTTTATGTAAGCTGGTAACAACATATTGCCCATGAATCATTCTGTATTAATCTAAATACAGTACCTATTTAAAATATTCTCTAATTTCCTAAAATAATCTATTCCACCATATCTTCCCCTTATTCAAAGCAGTATGAGAGAGAAATAGGAACCTCTTCCCAGGAATATCATTCACTTTTTGCAACCACATCACATTGGAATGTTATCTCCTGGTAACACCACTTCATAATTTTCTATCCTATAGCTTTGTACTGACCTATTCCCAACAATGTTTAAGGGTCTCACACATTTGAAAATGCATTCCTTTACTTCATGTTTTCTCCAAGATAATAAGCAAAAAATCAACAACTTTTTTTCAACCTTTTCATAAATCAGCTGCCTGAAACAATTTTATATATTTGTTGTCTCCAATTTTCACTTTCCTTGTACTCCTACAATAAGGAATATGTAACTACCATTCCATGGAAACTATTCTTGTCTAAGTCACAAAAGGCACACATGCTGTTGGTTCCAGTGAATATTTACAAATTATTACATTTGACCTCTCTAAAGCATTTGACCTTGTTGACTGTACAGTAATCATTAAAATGTATTTTGCAGCAAGCAGCTTAGTCACTAAGTTTGTTAAAGTGTCTGTCTAGTAGTAAAATGTGTTTTGCCATTGGCCTGTAGACTGCTATACTCTTATTATCCTCCCAATGCTCTGAAAACTCTTGGATTTCTTATTAGGTTCTCTTCTGTTACTCATTGTTTATATATTGGGCTTTTTTATTAGAGGTTTTTTTCCTTGGAACTTTTGTTCTTACCATATATATTTTCTTGGTAAGCCTATTTCAATAACTTCATTTGTTAACCTATTCCAGTCCAAATATACCCAAGAGGTTGAGTACATTCACGTTATTAATAAATGATTCTAAAAGTTATTTTTTACTAGAGACAAACCACCACTTCAATAAGGATTTTGAGAGATGTTAATGTATAAAATATATAGATTGGAAGTGGTACCCTCAAAGGGATAATGGATAACATTGGTTTCATTTTTGATTCTAAACCCAAAGTCCATACATTAAAACTCCTATTGGACAGAGGCTTCCCTGGTGGTACAGTGGATGAGAATCTGCCTGCCAGTGCAGGGAACACAGGTTCAATCCCTGGTCCGGGAAGATCTCACATGCCGTGGAGCAACTAAGTCCATGAGCCACAACTACTGAAGCCCGCATGTCTAGAGCCTGTGCTCTGCAAGAAGAGAAACCACCACCATGAGAAGCCTGCACACCATAGTGAAGAGTAGCCGTCACTTGCCACAACTAGAGAAAACCCATGTGCAGCAACGAAGACCCAACACAGCCAGAAATAAATTAAAAAATAATAAAATTAAATAAAACCTCCTATTGGACATATCTACTTGGTATTTTCTCTGATACTTCAAACTCATCTTGTAAAATACAAAAATCATCACTTCTCATTCCTTTTATATTAACCAGAATAATAAATAGTATAGAGGCTACAATAAACAATCCCCTAATTTACACAATAAAGATTAACACTGTGGTGGGTTGAGTAAATTTCCCCGAAGATTTCCAGGTCCTAATCCCAAGCGTCTGTGAATATGTTACTTACATAGGAAAAGGGACTTTTCAGATGTGATGAAATTAAAGTTTTTGAGACGAGATTATCCTGGCTAATCTGGGTGAGGACAGTGTAATCACATGGATACTTGTAAGAGGGAGGTAAGAGAGTCAGAATCAAAGGAAGAGATGTGACAAGGGTGGAAGTAGGGGAAACAGAGAAGGAGTCTGAAAGTTACTGTGCTGCTGGCTTCAAAGATGAAGATGGGGACCATGAGTCAAAGCATAGAGGCAGCCTATAATAGACGGAAAAGTCAAGGAAATTAATTGTCTCTTGGAGTCCCCAAAAGGAGGCAGTCCTGCTAACAACTTGATTTTAGACTCACAAGACTCATTTCCAACTTCTGATGTGAAGAACTGTGAGATAATGCATCTATGTTATTTTATTTTATTTTTTTTAACATCTTTATTGGGGTATAATTGCTTTACAATGGTGTGTTAGTTTCTGCTTTATAACAAAGTGAATCAGTTATACATATACATATGTTCCCATATCTCTTCCCTCTTGCGTCTCCCTCCCTCCCACCCTCCCTATCCCACCCCTCCAGGCTGTCACAAAGCACCAAGCCAATATCCCTGTGCCATGTGGCTCCTTCCCACTAGCTATCTACCTTACCACATTTGTTAGTGTGTATATGCCCATGACTCTCTCTCGCCTTGTCACAGCTCACCCTTCTCCCCCCCATAACCTCAAGTCCGTTCTCTAGGAGGTCTGCGTCTTTATTACTGCCTTACCTCTAGGTTCTTCATGACATTTTTTTTTCTTAAATTCCATATATATGTGTTAGCATACGGTATTTGTCTTTTTCTTTCTAACTTACTTCACTCTGTATGACAGACTCTAGGTCTATCCACCTCATTACAAATAGCTCAATTTCGTTTCTTTTTATGACTGAGTAATATTCCATTGTATATATGTGCCTCATCTTCTTTATCCATTCATCCGATGATGGGCACTTAGGTTGTTTCCATCTCCGGGCTATTGTAAATAGAGCTGCAATGAACATTTTGGTACATGACTCTTTTTGAATTTTGGTTTTCTCAGGGTATATGCCCAGTAGTGGGATTGCTGGGTCATATGGTAGTTCTATTTGTAGCTTTTTAAGGAACCTCCATACTGTTCTCCATAGTGGCTGAACCAATTCACATTCCCACCAGCAGTGCAAGAGGGTTCCCTTTTCTCCACACCCTCTCCAGCATTTATTGTTTCTAGATTTTTTGATGATGGCCATTCTGACTGGTGTTAGATGATATCTCATTGTAGTTTTGATTTGCATTTCTCTAATGATTAATGATGTTGAGCATTCTTTCATGTGTTTGTTGGCAGTCTGTATATCTTCTTTGGAGAAATGTCTATTTAGGTCTTCTGCCCATTTTTGGATTGGGTTGTTTGTTTTTTTGATATTGAGCTGCATGAGCTGCTTGTAAATTTTGGAGATTAATCTTTTGTCAGTTACTTCATTTGCAAATATTTTCTCCCATTCTGAGGGTTGTCTTTTGGTCTTGTTTATGGTTTCCTTTGCTGTGCAAAAGCTTTGAAGTTTCATTAGGTCCCATTTGTTTATTTTTGTTTTTATTTCCATTACTCTAGGAGGTGGGTCAGAAAGGATCTTGCTGTGATTTATGTCATAGAGTGTTCTGCCTATGTTTTCCTCTAAGAGTTTGATAGTTTCTGGCCTTATATTTAGGTCTTTAATCCATTTTGAGCTTATTTTTGTGTATGGTGTTAGGGAGTAATCTAATCTCATACTTTTACATGTAGCTGTCCAGTTTTCCCAGCACCACTTATTGAAGAGGCTGTCCTTTCTCCACTGTACATTCCTGCCACCTTTATCAAAGATAAGGTATCCATATGTGCATGGGTTTATCTCTGGGCTTTCTATCCTGTTCCATTGATCTATCTTTCTGTTTTTGTGCCAGTACCATACCGTCTTGATAACTGTAGCTTTGTAGTATAGTCTGAAGTCAGGGAGCCTGATTCCTCCAGTTCCTTTTTTCGTTCTCAAGATTGCTTTGGCTATTTGGTGTCTTTTGTGTTTCCATATAAATTGCAAAATTTTTTGTTCTAGTTCTGTGAAAAATGCCAGTGGTAGTTTGACAGGGATTGCATTGAATCTATAGATTGCTTTGAGTAGTAGAGTCATTTTCACAATGTTGATTCTTCCAATCCAAGAACATGGTATATCTCTCCGTCTATTTGTATCATCTTTAATTTCTTTCATCAGTGTCTTATAATTTTCTGCATACAGGTCTTTTGTCTCCTTAGGTAGGTTTATTCCTAGATATTTTATTTTTTTTGTTGCAATGGTAAATGGGAGTGTTTTCTTGATTTCACTTTCAGATTTTTCATCATTAGTATATAGGAATGCCAGAGATTTCTGTGCATTAATTTTGTATCCTGCCACTTTACCAAATTCATTGATTAGCTCTAGTAGTTTTCTGGTAGCATCTTTAGGATTCTCTATGTATAGGATCATGTCATCTGCAAACAGTGACAGCTTTACTTCTTCTTTTCCAATTTGGATTCCTTTTATTTCCTTTTCTTCTCTGATTGCTGTGGCTAAAACTTCCAAAACTATGTTGAATAAGAGTGGTGAGAGTGGGCAACCTTGTCTTGTTCCTGATCTTTGTGGAAATGCTTTCAGTTTTTCACCATTGAGGATGATGTTTGCTATGGGCTTGTCATATATGGCCTTTATTATGTTGAGGAAAGTTCCCTCTATGCCTACTTTCTGCAGGGTTTTTATCATAAATGGGTGTTGAATTTTGTCAAAAGCTTTCTCTGCATCTATTGAGATGATCATGTGGTTTTTCTTCTTCAATTTGTTAATATGGTTTATCACATTGATAGATTTGCATATATTGAAGAATCTTTGCATTCCTGGAATAAACCCCACTTGATCATGGTGTATGATCCTTTTAATGTGCTGTTGGATTCTGTTTGCTAGTATTTTGTTGAGGATTTTTGCATCTATGTTCATCAGTGATATTGGCCTGTAGTTTTCTTTCTTTGTGACATCCTTGTCTGGTTTTGGTATCAAGGTGATGGTGGCCTCATAGAAGGAGTTTGGGAGTGTTCCTCCCTCTGCTATATTTTGGAAGAGTTTGAGAAGGATAGGTGTTAACTCTTCTCTAAATGTTTGATAGAATTCGCCTGTGAAGCCATCTGGTCCTGGGCTTTTCTTTGTTGGAAGATTTTTAATCACAATTTCAATTTCAGTGCTTGTGAATAGTCTGTTCATATTTTCTATTTCTTCCTGATTCAGTCTTGGCAGGTTGTGCATTTCTAAGAATTTGTCCATTTCTTCCAGATTGTCCATTTTATTGGCATAGAGTTGCTTGTAGTAATCTCTCATGATCTCTTTTATTTCTGCAGTGTCAGTTGTTACCTCTCCTTTTTCATTTCTAATTCTATTGATTTGAGTCTTCTCCCTTTTTTTCTTGATGAGTCTGGCTAGTGGTTTATCTATTTTGTTTATCTTCTCAAAGAACCACCTTTTAGTTTTATTGATCTTTGCTATTGTTTCCTTCATTTCTTTTTCATTTATTTCTGATCTGATTTTTATGATTTCTTTCCTTCTGCTAGCTTTGGGGTTTTTTTGTTCTTCTTTCTCTAATTGCTTGAGGTGCAAGGTTAGGTTGTTTATTCTAGATGTTTCCTGCTTCTTAAGGTGGGCTTGTATTGCTATAAACTTCCCCCTTAGAACTGCTTTTGCTGCATCCCACAAGTTTTGGGTCGTTGTGTCTCCATTGTCATTTGTTTCTAGGTATTTTTTGATTTCCTCTTTGATTTCTTCAGTGATCACTTCATTATTAAGTAGTGTATTGTTTAGCCTCCATGTGTTTGTATTTTTTACAGATCTTTTCCTGTAATTGATATCTAGTCTCATAGAGTTGTCATCAGCAAAGATATCTGATACGATTTCAATGTTCTTAAATTTACCAAGGCTTGATTTCTGACCCAAGATATGATCTATCCTGGAGAATGTTCCATGAGCACTTGAGAAAAATGTGTATTCTGTTGTTTTTGGATGGAGTGTCCTATAAATATCAATTAAGTCCATCTTGTTTAATGTATCATTTAAAGCTTGTGTTTCCTTATTTATTTTCATTTTGGATGATCTGTCCGTAGGTGAAAGTGGAGTGTTTAAGTCCCCTACTATGAATGTGTTACTGTCGATTTCCCCTTTTATGGCTGTTAGTATTTGCCTTATGTATTGAGGTGTTCCTATGTTGGGTGCATAAATATTTACAATTGTTATATCTTCTTCTTGGATCGATCCCTTGATCATTATGTAGTGTCCTTCTTTGTCTCTTTTAATAGTCCTTATTTTAAAGTCTATTTTGTCTGATATGAGAATTGCTACTCCAGCTTTCTTTTGGTTTCCATTTGCATGGAATATCTTTTTCCATCCCCTTACTTTCAGTCTGTATGTGTCTCTAGGTCTGAAGTGGGTCTCTTGTAGACAGCATATATATGGGTCTTGTTTTTGTATCCATTCAGCTAATCTGTGTCTTTTGGTGGGAGCATTTAGTCCATTTACATTTAAGGTAATTATCGACATGTATGTTCCTATTCCCATTTTCTAAATTGTTTTGGGTTCGTTATTATAGGTCTTTTCCTTCTCTTGTGTTTCTTGCCTAGAGAAGATCCTTTAGCATTTGTTGTAAAGCTGGTTTGGTGGTGCTGAACTCTCTCTGCTTTTGCTTGTCTGTAAAGGTTTTAATTTCTCCATCAAATCTGAATGAGATCCTTGCTGGGTAGAGTAACCTTGGCTGCAGGTTTTTCTCCTTCATCACTTTCAGTATGTCCTGCCACTCCCTTCTGGCTTGTAGGGTTTCTGCTGAGAGATCAGCTGTTAACCTTATGGGGATTCCCTTATGTGTTATTTGTTGTTTTTCCCTTGCTGCTTTTAATATGCTTTCTTTGTATTTAATTTTTGACAGTTTGATTAATATGTGTCTTGGCGTATTTCTCCTTGTATTTATCCTGTATGGGACTCTCTGTGCTTCCTGGACTTGATTAACTATTTCCTTTCCCATATTAGGGAAGTTTTTAACTATAATCTCTTCAAATATCTTCTCAGTCCCTTTCTTTTTCTCTTCTTCTTCTGGAACCCCTATAATTCGAATGTTGGTGCATTTAATGTTGTCCCAGAGGTCTCTGAGACTGTCCTCAGTTCTTTTCATTCTTTTTTCTTTATTCTGCTCTGCAGTAGTTATTTCCACTATTTTATCTTCCAGGTCACTTATCCGTTCTTCTGCCTCAGTTATTCTGCTATTGATCATCTATGTTATTTTTGAGCCACAAAGTTTGTAATAATTTGTTACAGCAGAAATAGGAATTTAATACAAACAATAAAGATTTACTTCTTATAGCTCCAATCCAATACAGATTCTCCTTGCTCTCCTCCAAGTGATGCAGATTTCTGTTATTTTTAATGTGTAGTTCAGATATCACCATAGAAGAGGAACAGAGATTCTTGACAATCATGCTTGAAACTTTATGGCAAAGCCTGGAAATGGGATCTATCACTTCTGTGTACATCTATTTCTAATTATAAGGGAGAATAAGACATATAGTTTTTTTATGTTTACTCATAAAAAGTAACTGAGATTAGTGAATATTAGCAGGTTTCTACCATCATCCCTCCTCCTGATCACCAAATACTCTTTTTATTCTTTCTCCTGAACATAGAACAAACTCACTTTCTCCCTAAAAGACACTCCCAAATTCCCATCTAATCACTGTATTCAGGCCAAGGGCAAGAATTTCTGGATAATGCTCAATTATCGCCATTAAGTCTGATTTCCATCCCCACTCCCCCAGCAACCATTAAGCTAAAAAGGCAATTTATCTAAATTCAATTTCCATTTATACCCCCAATACACAACGATGTAATAGGGACAAGATAACCTTAATAAATCATCTCATTCAAAAGAGAGAAAAATGGGAAACACACCGCAGTCAATTTTTAACAACAATTTTGAAATACTTCTCAGCAGATATTGTGAGGGCCCCTTTGCCTATGGTGGCAGAGATTTAATCAACCTTTGACTTTACCCTCCGGAAGGAACTGCCTTGTGCCTTGTTCTTTATAGTCACATTGTCTAATGAATATTTTAGAAAGATACCTACTCATAACTTTCATTAAGTTACATCTGAAAAATTGTCTTTTTCAAGGTAGGCACCATTAGGTTGAAAGGGAGAAGCTTGGTGCTGAGAAAGCCGAGAAATAAAGCAAATTGGAGAAGTGGGTAATGGAAAGTACTTTGGCTAGATTTCCTGAAACATAGACCAACAGGAAACAAATAACATTTTAAAAGTTGTATTAGAATTATATGGCCAAATACTCAGCCCAGACTCCCGAATCCCTACAAATGGGGTGGGGGTGGGGGGAAGCTAACTGCTCAGTATTGAAAATAGACTCTGAGCACTCAGCTTTCCATGACTAGAAGGCAGGTATTCAGAACTATGTAGCATCCCTGGAGGTATATACATCCAAAAAAGAATATAATTACCAATATTTTTCAGAGTGTATAACTCACAAAAAGAAGCTATTTCACGACAACAGAATGGTGGTGAAAAGTTAGATAGGTGATGCTAGGGCTTACTATGATGATATTTAAGCTCTATTTACAGTTGAGCTATTTAGTTTACTATGATTATTTTCCCTTTTCTATTCTCATCACCTTTAGTTCTTCAAGGCCAGTGCATTCTACGAAAGGGACCTAAAATGTTTGCCTATTTCAGTGGGGAATCAGAAGAGTGCCAAAGCAAAAGGGTATCTTTGAGAGAATAATTAGTGATCAGAAGTAAATGGCCCGAAACACACACTCCAGCAACGAGTGCTGGCATATCATCAACCCATAAAAGGCAAATGAAACTCATTTATTTCTGTTGTTCATTATCCTGGAATCACAGCAGGTCCACAATTTTTTTTTTTTTCTGAAGGCTCCACAGAGTATTAAGAAGACACAATATCTGTGTGTGGACCTCATCTCTCTTGCACCACATGAGGTCATGTTTTTTACAGCATTTCTTCATACACCCAGATGACGATGAAAATAAACATTATGTGGTATGAAACTCAGTTTTGTTTTGGTTTGTTTTGTTTTCAAACAGAGTAAGTTACCAAAAACATGGTTATTAGCTTGGGCAGCAATTACTGGAACTGGCCATTATGACACCCATCCCCCTCTTCCTCACACCAAGTAGAGAGTAAGGAAGATAAAATCAGTAGCAAAGAAATAAAGAAAATATATTTTCTTCACATACATAATTTAATATGTAGGTAAATGTATGATCTCAGTAGAGTTATACTATGATTCTTCCATTAGTTGCAAAGTTTTAAGTGAGAAATTCAATTACTTTAATTACTTTATATTATAATGTCCTCATTGATTAAATGAAAACAGGAGACATTTTGATTAGATTTCTTTCTTTTCCTACAATTATGTGTAAGTCCTTTTATCTTCAAGTCTGTTTCTTCAGCCATACCACTTGGATGTCAAGACTAAGAGGATCACATCCAATTTAGTCTTTCTTTGGTGAGTTTGTTTGTGTAAAAGTATAGATAGTTTTCTCAATATGCAGACAATTAGAAGGATGTGCAGTTAGGTTCTGCTAGGTGCAAAGAAAAGTAAATGCGTTCAACTTCAGCATACATGCATTAGCTCCATGTGAAGATTTAAACCATCTAATTTGCATAATGAACATTTTATGCCACATTATTTGCACCTGGTTTACAAATTACTGAGAATTTCACAACAATTATCAATGATCATATCAAAATGTCAAATATCCCTTAGTGACATTTTGCTAGGCAGTTATCAAAAAGATGTTTTCCCATTGATATTTGTTGACAGTTTAATTCGCTGCAGTTTATTATGTAAGGAGGACTATTGGAAAATATGTCATTTTTTGGTCTTATTCTGGTCAAGAAAAGAAGAAGAAGAAAAAAGATCAAGTTTTAGGCTTTCAAAATTGCCATATTTAATGCTATAGCATAAAGAAATGTGTACATCTTTAAAATATATTTATTACAAAAATAACTGTTAAGTTAGGAAATACAGATAAGCAGCCAGTATACATTGTACATGCTAAATTTATCTCCGTTGATAAATTTATTTCTGTTATTCTTGTTTTTTTATATTGTGTCTCTATTCTTATCCACAGTGAGATCAAATATTCAGCCAATTTTGTAATTCTAGCTTCATTTATCAATACACCATAAAATAAGTTCATGCAGATAAATATTTCCAATAAACAATTTACTTTTTATATTGAGATTCATTGTATTACACTATAATTTATCTAAAGAAAAGCCTATTTAGATAATTATAATATTCCCAATTTTGTTCTAATGAAGACTGTCATGAACATTCTTGCATTTCAATCCTACCATAGACTGTATATATTCCCTTGACATAAGTATTTTGAAGTGGATTTTTAGGTTAAAAGTTAAGGTAAAATCTAATATCCCTTAATTAGTATTGCTCAATTGCTTTCAAAAATTTTTGCAGTGGAAAAATATAATTAAAAATGCTAGCTTTTCAAATCACCTTTGGAACATTACTATTCTATACATGTTTTATTATGTGACAGTATTAATGAATTAGTACATATATACTGAGCAATATTATTGAAATTTTCATCAAAATATTGTTTTGAAATGTGTTTCGTCAGAGGAGTATTTTTGTGTAAGATGTCAAGGATCCTGAAGTACTATCTCAGATTATTAGGAAAAACAAAGGTTTCCTTCAGGTTGAGCAAACATTAAGGTTTGAGATAGAGTTGTCACCTACACCTGAAAAGTAAAAGAGGATATGCAGACCATAAATAAATACCAGAGAAATTCCACAAGTAAGAAATTAGAGGTTTTCTAGTGAAAAATGGTGGAATAATTAACCACCATTACTATTAGTTAGGCAACCCATGAACCTGGAGCTGATCAGTTTCTGAAATGTTTCCATCTCTTCAGAATCAAACCCCATTAAAAATTTGCCAGCCCTAGGGTCTTCCCTGGTGGTGCAGTGGTTGGGAGTCCACCTGCCGATGCAGGGGATGCGGGTTCGTGCCCCGGTCCGGGAGGATCCCGTGTGCCGCGGGGTGGCTGGGCCCGTGGGCGTGGACAGTGAGCCTGCGCGTCCGGAGCCTGTTGCTCCGCAGCGGCGGGGGGCGGGGCACAGCGGTGAGGGGCCCGCGTACCACACACACACACACAAAATAATAATAGTTTGCCAGCCCTTCAATCCCCATGGTGTTGTGGAGAAGTACATTGATGAACCTGATCTTACTCCTCTAAGTCTGCACTACAGTTATGTCTGAGGCCCATCTGAACACCAGAGAGAAATATGCAGGTTCCTTATAGAGATGAGAACTTGCCTTGCACCTGCCATTTCTCCTTAGAGCTGACAAGCCTAAATCTGAAGTAACCAGGATTCTCTCTGTCTCTGAAACATGAGAAATACAGCCTCTAGATATGCTTTAATTCCACTAAATCTATATCTCCACCCATTTTCTCCCTTATTCAGTTTTTTGTTCTGATTTTGCTTTTAGAAAAATAGATATTATTAATTTTTTATAGAACAAGTAAAGATGGTTTAGAGCTTTATATAAGCTTCTCTCTCATTTCTTTGAAGTCAAAATATTAATTTACCTGCTATCCTTCAGAGTATATTAGAAAGACATAATAGGTTATTTGAGATGACATTTAACACAGTCTTTCTCTAAAATTTAAAAACAATATTTTTAGAATTATAGATGACAGTTAGTTTCCTTTTTAACCAAAAATTAAAAATACACTGAATGAACAACAAATCTTTCTGGCATCATTCAGATTAGCATATTCAAGTGCAGCTAGCATTTACTGGGCATGACCACGTGCCAGGCATTTTGTTTTGCTCTTTGGCTAAAGTCATATTCTTATGGTCACATACACTTCCAGACATCTAAGTATCAATAACGTAAGTCCAACATCTGAACTCAGGATATCGGGACTAAAAAATTTGCTGCGAATCACCTTTTGGGAAAAAAAGTAACCAAACTGTAAAATAATTGATAGCATTAACAATTATATATGATCTTACCTTAATGACCTTAATGTTTGTTTTTTTGTGAATACTAATATTTGGACAAAATCCACATATTTTTCACTTGATTCAAAGCCTGCAGATTGTGATATTGATCATACCATTGATTTGCTGTCTGGCACCAAGAAAGGCATTTAATAGCTGTCAGTTAGTGCTTCTGAAAATATGGAGCTGAATGTGTTCATGATAATGTTTTGAAAATTTAGTGGTAAAATGTCAAAATATTAAGTCAATATATTTTAATAATGCCACTTTCATGTATTTCTAACATGAATGCCGATGTGTAGCCACATTTTAAAAACTGCTAATTTATCCTTTTCTATGATGTCCATAACTTCACAATTGATACAGGATAGAATTTCTTGAAAATACAGTGAAAATGTATTCAAGGCAAAATTAAAAATACAATTAGGTTAATGTTCTGAACATTTGTATGAATTCCAAGAAAAGTAACTAATATCTATACTATGAGAATATAGTAAGCATTTTACCTCTGTAACTGTGATTTTAAAACTGGGCTCTCAGAGCAAATATGCATAAAAATTAAATAATATTTAAGCATTAAAAGTACTATGCCAGAAAATTATCTTACAGATTTTACAATCTGCACACACACACACACACACACACACTATAGTTGAGGTTTGGGGTTGTAAATTTTGGCTGCATTAAATGTTTTATATAATGAACTGAAAAGGAAATATGTGAACTTTTCAGAAGACCCTTATTTATATTAAGCTAGAATATGTTTGTTTTTTCTTTCCCCTCTGCCATAATTCTTTAATTGAGAAGAAGAAAGCAAGAAGCCACGACTTTGCAGACACTATGAGTCAAGCCTCATTCAATGTAGTTTATACAACTACATTGACGTAGGAATACTTGGGGAAAAAACATTAAGGTTTCTCTGAATAAGTTAGAAAAAATAAGGAGCATAAAATGGCTTTCTGACAATTGAGCTAATTAATTTCACTAATAATGTATGATAATAGTAAATGGCATGATATACACTAATAGTGGAAGTCATTAAGTGGCTTGTAAAGGAAAACCCAAGGAGTTTGACCGCAACCAACTTCAATCAAGCTGATGAATAAAAACTCAGAACTGGAAATGTAGAATACAAGAAAATCAAATTGAGTTTATTACACTCAATGGAAAATATTTGCTAAGAATGGATTGATAAAAAAAAAAAAGAATGGATTGATGGCTCACATGGGTTCAAAAATGTAAAACTCAAAGAAGGCCAGTTTGAGAGTGTTTATTGAGCACTGTCTAGATAAAATAGATCTTGATTCTAGGTGATAAATCAATGATCATCAATGTTGTCACATTGGTGAGCTGTCTTTTTTTAGAAGAAGGGATGATTCATTATTTTTCTCCATGGGTTGGTTAAAATGATACTTATTATTATTTATTCCCTATGTCTTTTTCCCCCTCTTTATCTAGCACAGTGGTTCCAGACCTGTAGTTACAGAGCCAGCAGAGTCCATTGATTTTATTCTATTAAAAGTTGTCTTTTTTGACTTCAACCTTTAACTATAAGAACAGAGGGCCAGACCTAGAAATTCTAGGTCTTTTCTAAGCCCTAGTTATCCTATCTACAAAATGAGAAACATATTAATAATGGTATGGACCAATTACACTAATGTAAAAACCACTTGCTGATATGAGAGTGTTTATTATATGATATTTTACAAAGGAAGTAGATATTTATGTATATATACTTCAACACAGTAATAAAATATACATATATATGTTTGTATATTGTTATGTAAGTAGAAGGTAAAAAGCAAATGACAAGACATAAGTGCTGTCATTCTGCAGAGGGTGATGCTCTGGAACTCTAGATCGGTGGTCAGCACACTAAGAACCACAGGCCAAATCCAGGTCGCCACCTATTTCTCTGTGAGCTAAGAAGAGTTTTCACATTTTACATGGTTAAAAAGGCAAAATAAGAGTAATATTTTGTGACTTGTGATTATTATATGAAATTCAAATTTCAGTGAAGAAAAATAACATTTTACTGGAACACAGTCATACCCTTTCATTTCCATATTATCTATGGCTGCTTTTGTTATAACCACAGAATAGTTTAGACAGAGACCATATGGCCCAGAAAGTCTAAAATATTTACTATTTGGCTTTTTAATGAAAAATAAATGCTAGACCTGGTCTAGGTCATTTCTATAATTATTTCTGTGCCTTACATGATCTTTCCAGATTTTCCAAGTTAAATTCAATTCATTTTTATAAATTAAGGAATTCTCTATTCACTAATCAATTTAAAACATCATATATTTCATTGAATTTTTAGCAAATTTTTTCTTTAAAATATTTATAATCTTGAGCTCAAGGTGGCAGAATAGAAAGATGTGGACCAACCCCTTCTTATGAAAACACCAAAATCACAACTAACTGCTGAACAATCACAAACAGAAGTAACATTGAAACATACCAAAAAAGATACCTTGAAACAAAGACTAAAAAAAGCCACAACAAGATGGTAGGAGGGGGCACAATCATGATATGATCAAATCCCATACCCACAGGGAGTATGATCCACAGACTGGAGAGCAATTATAACATGGAGGCCCTCCTGCAGGAGTGAAAGTCCCAAGACCCACATCAGGCTTCCCAGTCTGGGGGTATGGCAATGGGAAAAGGAGCCCTCGGAGAATCTGGATTTGAGAGCCAGCAGGGTTTGATAACAGAAAATCCATGGGACAGGAGAAAACAGACTCCACTCTTGGAGGGCACACACAAGGTCCTGTGTGCACCAGAACTCAGGGGAAATAAAAAGCAGTGACCCCATAAGAGACTCACGCTAACCTACCTGTTAGTATTAGAGGGTGTCCTGTGGAGGTGGAGTGCAGCTGTGGCTCACTATGGGGACAAAGACAAAGGCAGCAGCAGTTCTGGGAAGTATTCATTAGCATGAGACCTCCTGGAGGCCACCATTTACCCCTGTGTAGCCTCCAGTGTCAGGATGCCTCAGGACAAACAACAAGCAGGGCAGGAACACAGCTCCACCAATCAGCAGACAGGCTGCTTAAAGTTTTCCAGAGCCCAGCCCTATCCACCAGATGGACAAGACCCAACTCCACCCACCAGTGGAGGACAAGACCCAAGTCCACCCATCAGGAAGCCTGCACAAACCTCTTAGACAGCTTCATCCACCAGAGTGCAGACAGCAGAAACAAGAAGAGCTACAATCCCAAAGCATGTGGAATGGAAACTGCAATCACAGAAAATTAGAAAAAAATGAGATGGCAGAAGAGTATGTCCCAGATGAAGAAATAAGAAAAAAACCCAGAAGAATAACTAAGTGAAGTGGAGATAGGCAACCAGCTGGAAAAAAAAAAAAAATCAGAATAATGATAGGGAAGATGATCCAAGACCTCAGAAAAAGAATGGAAGCAAGGATCAAGAAGATGAAATAAATGTTTAAGAAAGACCTAGAAGAAATAAAGAACAACAAACAGATGAACAATACAATAACTTAAATGAAAAATACACTAGAAGAAATCAATGGCAGAATAGCTAAGGCAGAAGAACAGATAAGTGACATGGAAGACAGAATAGTGGAAATCACTGCTGTGGAACAGAATAAAGAAAACAGAATTGTTTGGTTCAAGATGGCGGAATAGAACAATGTGAGCTCACTCCCTCTTGTGAGAGCACTGAAATCACAACTGACTGCTGAACAATCATCAACAGGAAGACACTGGAGTTCACCAAAAAAGATACACACGGGCTTCCCTGGTGGAGAAGTGGTTGAGAATCTGCCTCCTAATGCAGGGGACATGGGTTCAAGCTCTGGTCTGGGAGGATCCCGCATGCCACAGAGCAACTAGGCCTGTGAGCCACAGCTACTGAGCCTGTGCGTTTGGAGCCTGTGCTCCACAACAAGAGAGGCTGTGATAGTGAGAGGCCCATGCACCGCGATGAAGAGTGGCCCCTGTTTACCACAACTAGAGAAAGCCCTCACACAGAAACGAAGACCCAACACAGCAAAAATTAATTAATTAATTAATAAACTCCTACCCCCAAAAACAACAACAAAAAGATACCCCACATCCAAAGACAAAGGAGAAGCCACAATGAGATGGTAGAAGGGGTGCAATTACAATAAAATCAAATCCCATAACTGCTGTATGACTGACTTACAAACTGGAGAACAATTATACCACAGAAATCCACTTATTGGAGTGAACATTCTTAGGCCCACATCAGGCTTCCCAACCTGAGCGTCCAGCAATGGGAGGAAGAATTCCCAGAGAATCAGACTCTGAAGGCTAGTGGGATTTGACTGCAGGACTTCAACAGTACTGAGGAAAACAGAAACTCCACACTTAGAGGGCACACACAAAGTAGTGTTTGCATCAGGACCCAGGGGGAAGGAGCAGTGACCCCACAGGAGACTGAACCTGACCTACCTACTAGTGTTAGAGGGTCTCCTGCAGAGACAGGGGGTGGCTGTGGCTCACAATTGGGACAAGGACACTGGCAGCTAAAGTTCTGGGAAGTATTACTTGGTGTAAGCCCTCCCAGAGTCTGCCATTAGCCCCACCAAAAAGCCTGTAGACACCAGTGCTGGGTCACCTAAGGCCAAACAACCAACAGGAAAGAAACTCAGCCCCACCCATCAGCAGGCAAGTAGATTAAAGCTTTACTGAGCTCGGCCCACCAGAGCAACAGCCAGATCTACCCTCCACCAGTCCCTCCCAACAAGAAGCCTGCACAAGCCTCTGAGTTAGCCTCATCCACCAGAGGGCAGAGAGCAAAACCAAGAAGAAATACAATCCTGCAGCCTGTGGAACGAAAACCACATTCAGAGAAAAACAGACAAATGAAAAGGCAGAGGGCTATGTACAGGATGAAGGAACAAGATAAAATCCCAGAAAAACAACTAAATGAAGTGGAGGTAGGCAACCTTCCTGAAAAAGAATTCAGAATAATGATAGTGAAGATTATCCAGGACCTTGGAAAAAGAATGGAGGCAAATATTGAGAAGATGCAAGAAATGTTTAACAAAGACTTAGAAGAATTAAAGAACAAACACCTAGAGGAATTAAATAACAAAAACAAACAGAGATGAACAAACAGTAACTGAAATGAAAAATACATGAAAAGGAACCAAAAGCAGAAGTACAGATAAGTGACCTGGAAGACAGAATGGTGGAATTCAGTGTCACAGAACAAAATAAAGAAAAAAAGAATGAAAAGAAATGAAGACAGCCTAAGAGACATTTGGAAAAACATTAAATGCACCAACATTTATATTATAGGTGTCCCAGAAGGAGACAAGAGAGAGAAAGGACCCAAGAAAATATTTGAAGTGATTATAGTTGAAAACTTTCCTAACACGGGAAAGGAAATAGCCACCCAAATCAAGGAAGCACAGAGAGTCACAGGCAGGATAAACACAAGAAGAAACACACCGAGACACATAGTGATCAAATTGACAAAAATTAGAAGCAAACAAAAATTTTTAAAAGCAACAGGGAAAAATGACAAATAACATACAAGGGAACCCCCATATGGTTAAAAGCTGATTTCTTAGTAGAAACCCTAGAAGTCAGAAGAGAGTGGCACAATATATTTAAAGCAATGAAAGGGAAGAACCTGCAACCAAGGTTATCCTACCAGGCAAAGATCTCATTCAGATTCAGTGGAGACATCAAAAGATTTACAGAGAAGCAAAAGCTAAGAAAATTCAGCATGACTAAAACAGCTCTACAACAAATACTAAAGGAACTTCTCTAAGTGGGAAACACAAGAGCAGAAAAGCACCTACAAAAAACTAACGTAAAACAATTAAGAAAATGGTAATAGGAATATACATATCAATAATTACCTTAAAAGTCAATGGATTAAAGGCTCAAACCAAAAGACACAAGCTTGCGGAATATATACAAAAAAAAAAAAAAAAGACCCATATATATGCTATCTACAAGAGACCCACTTCAGACCTAAAGACATATACAGACTGAAAGTGAGGGGAAGGAAAAAGATATTCCATGCAATTGTAAATCAAAAGAAAGCTGTAGTAGCAATACTCATATAAGATAAAATAGATTTTAAATTAAAGAATGTTACAAGAGACATGGAATGACACTACATAATGATCAACGTATCAAGCCAAGAAGGAGATACAACAATTATAAATATATATGTACCCAACAGAGGAGCACCACAATACATAAGGCAAATGCTTACAGCTATAAAGGAGGAAATCAACAGTAACACAATAATAGTGGGGGACTTTAACACCTCACTTACACCAATGGACAGATCATCCAGACAGAAAATTAATAAAGAAACACAAGGTTTAAGTGACAAAATAGACCAGATAGATTTAATTGACCTTTTTAGGACATTACATTTGAAAACAGCAGATTACACTTTCTTCTCAAGTGCACATGCAACATTATCCAGGATAGATCATATCTTGGGTCACAAATTAAGCCTTGGTAAATTAAAGACAATTGAAATCATATCAAGCATCTTTTCTGACAAAAACGTTATGAGACTAGAAATAAATTACAGGGAAAAAAACGTAAAAAACACAAACACATGGAGACTAAACAATACGTTACTAAATAACCAAGAGATCAATGAAGAAATCAAAGAGGAAATCAAAAAATATCTAGAGACAAATGACAACAAAAACACGATGATGCAAAACCTATGAGATGCAGCAAAAGCAGTTAGAAGGAAGTTTATAGCAACACAATGCTACCTCAAGAAACAAGAAAAATCTCGAATAAACAATCTAACCTTACACTTAAAGGCACTAGAGAAAGAAGAACAAACAAAACCCAAAGTTAGTAGAAGGAAAGAAATCATAAAGATCAGAGCAGAAACAAATGAAATAGAAACAAAGAAAACAATAGCAAAGATCAATAAAACTAAAAACGGGTTCATTGAGGAGATAAAGAAAATTGATAACCATTTAGGCAGACTCATTAACAAAAAGAGGGAGAGGACTAAAATCAATAAAATTAGAAATGAAAAAGGGGAAGTTACAACAGACACCACAGAAATTCAAAGCATCATAAGAGACTACTACAAGCAACTCTATGCCAATAAAATGGACAACCTGAAAGAAACTGACAAATTCTTAGAAAGGTATAATCTTCCAAGCCTGAACCAGGGGGAAATAGAATATATGAGCAGACCAATCACAAGTATTGAAATTCAAACTGTGATTAAAAATCTTCCAACAAACAAAAGTCCAGGACCAGACGGCTTCAGAGGTGAATTTTATCAAACATTTAGGGACGAGCTAACACTCATCCTTCTCAAACTCTTCCAAAAAATTGCAGAGGAAGGAATACTCTCCAACTCATTCTACACGGTCACAATCACCCTGATACAAAAACCAGAAAAAGATACTACAAAAAGAAAATTACAGACCAATATCATTGATGAATACAGATGCAAAAATCCTCAATAAAATACTAGCAGACAGAATCCAACAACAAATTAAAAGGATCATACACCATGATCAAGTGGCATTTATCCCAGGGATGCAAGGATTCTTCAATATAAGCAAATCAATCAGTGTGATACACCACATCAACAAATTGAAGAATAAAAACCATATGATCATCTCAAAAGATGCAGAAAAAAAATTTGAAAGAATTCAATACCCATTTATGATAAAAACTCTCCAGAAAATGAGCATAGTGGGAGCCTAACTCAACATAATAAAGGCCATATATGACAAACCCAGAGCAAACATCATTCTCAATGGTGAAAAACTGAAAGCATTTCCTCTAAGATCAGGAACAAGACAAGGATATTCACGCTCACCATTATTATTCAACATAGTTTTGGAAGTCCTAGTCATGGCAATCAGAGAACACAAAGAAATAAAAGGAATCCAAATGGGAAAAGAAGAAGTAAAACGCCACTGTTTGCAGATGACAGGAGACTTTATATAGGAAACCCTAAAGATGCTACCACAAAACTACTACAACTCATTGAAGAATTTGGTAAGTTGCAGGATACAAAACTAATGCACAGAAATCTATTACATTCCTATACACTAACAATGAAAAAATAGAAAGAGAAATTAAGGAAACAATCCCATTCACCACTGCAACAAAAAGAATAAACTACCTAGGAATAAACCTATCTAAGGAGGTTAAAGACCTGTAATCAGAAAACTATAAGACACTGATGAAAGAAATCAAAGATGACAGAAATAGATGGAGAGATATACCATGATCTTGGATTGGAAGAATCAATACTGTGAAAATGACTATACTATCGAAAGCAATCTACAGATTCAATGCAATCCCTATCAAATTACCAATGGGATTTTTTACAGAACCAGAACAAAATATTTTAAAATTTGTATGGAGACAAAAAAGAGCCTGAACAGCCAAAGGATTTCTGAGGGAAAAAAAATGGAGCAGGAGGAATCAGACTCACTGACTTCAGACTATACTACAAACCTACAATAATCAAGACAATGTGGTACTGGCACAGAAACATATATATATATATATATATATATATATATGGAACAGGATAGAAAACCCAGAGATAAACCCGCACACCTACAGTCAACTAATCTATGACAAAGGAGGCAAGAATATACAATGGAGAAAAGGCAGTCTCTTCAATAAAATGTGCTCAGAAAACTGGAAGCTAAAAGAATAACATTAGAACACTCCATAAGAACATACAGAAAAATACACTCAAAATGGATTAAAGGCCTAAATATAAGACCAGACAGTATAAAACCCATAGAGAAAAACATAGGAAGAACAATCTTTAACATAAAACACAGCAAGATCTTTTTTGACCCAACTCCTAGAGTAATGGAAATAAAAACAAAAATAAACGAATTGGACCTAATGAAACTTAAAAGCTTTTGGACAGCTAAGAAAACCATAAACAAGGTGAAAAGAAAACACTCAGATTGGGAGAAAATATTTGGAAATGAATCAATGGACAAAGGATGAATCTCCAAGATATATAAACAGCTCATGCAGCTCAATAACAAAAAAAAAAAACAAACAACCCAATCCAAAAATGGGCAGAAGACCTAAGTAGACATTTCTCCAGAGAAGATATACAGATTGCCAACAAACACATGAAAGAATGCTCAACATAATCAATCATTAGAGAAATGCAAATCAAAATTACAATGAGATACCATCTCACACCAGTCAGAATGGCCATCATCAAAAATCTACAAACAATAACTGCTGAGAGGATATGGAGAAAAGGGAACACTCCTGCACCGTTGGTGGGAATGTAAATTTATACACCCACAATGGAGAACAGTTTGGAGATTCCTAAAAAACTAAAAATAGAACTACCATACGACCCAGCAATCCCACTACTGGGCATATACGCTGAGAAAACCATAATTCAAAAAGAGCCATGTACCAAAATGTTCATTACAGCTCTATTTACAATAGCTAGGACATAGAAGCAACCTAAGTGTCCATCCACAGATGGATGGATAAAGAATATGTGGCACACATATACAATAGAATATTACTCAGCCATAAAAAGAAACAAAACTGAGTTATCTGTAGTGAGGTGGATGAACCTAGAGTCTCTCATACAAAGTGAAGTAAGTCAGAAAGAGAAAAACAAGTACTGTATGCTAACACATATATATGGAATCTAAAAAAAAGAAAAAAAAAAAGGTCATGAAGATCCTAGGGGCAAGATGGGAATAAAGACACAGACCTACTAGAGAATGGACTTGAGGATATGGGAAGGGTGAAGGGTAAGCTGTGACAAAGTGAGAGAATGGCATGGACATATATACACTACCAAATGTAAAATAGATAGGTAGTGGGAAGCAGCCGCATAGCGCAGGGAGATCAGCTTGGTGCTTTGTGACCACCTAGAGGGAGGGATAGGGAGGGTGGGAGGGAGGGAGTCACAAGAGGGAAGAGATATGGGAACATATGTAGATGTGTAACTGATTCACTTTGTTATAAAGCAGAAACTAACACCCCATTGTAAAGCAATTATACTCCAATAAAGATATTTAAAAATAAATAAATAAATAAAGTTACAAGGCATTTTCCAGGTATGAGGCAACATGATAACATGGAGGATACAAAAATGAAGAATATGTGTCTCCTAGTAATGTTTTCCAAGATATTAGTGTTATTATGTATGAAAAAAAAGAGAATGTGTTCTTATGTGTAAGAAAGAGACTTATTTAATATCAGACTGTGAGTCTTTCTTGTGGACCAATTTTAAGACCAGTGGTTATTCCTATATTTAGAACAAATAAGCAATCCATAACTGAGCAGTGGAGGGACCATTGTGAAGCTAAATGGTCTATGAGAAGTCAGACAAACAGAGATGTGTTTAATTTTCTCTGATATTAGCCGGCACTTTTTTCATTTGTTTCTGAAAAATTTGCTCCTCCAACTCATTTTGTTTTTATTTTCTTCCTATTATAAGTATGGAAAGAAGAAAGAAAGTATTAAAAACACAGAATAGCTAAAGGATGGCAGACATTTGAGAAAAAAACAAAATGTTCAGCAGTATTAACCACATGGTGGCCAATACTATGAGAGCCTGGTCTAAATCCCTGGGTCCTTCTTACAATTATTTTGCACTTAACCATCATCTTCCTCAAGCTTTTCTAGCTCATACTTGGGGCCATCAGTGGATGCTACAGCTGCAAGATTTTCAAAGGAGCCAGAATTTCCTGAGACGTTTATGACTTTGGAGACAGATCATGGCCAATGTCTGACCTATCAGGAGGAAGAAAGTCCAACTTCCTGGCCTGAGTCTAGTTTACACTCCAGAGTACCTTAACAGACAAGTCTGGACATTACGTGAAATCATGTCCTCCCTTTCCCCAGACTGCTTTCTTCACTCTATTACTAATTTTTCCTGGAGCAATTCTTACTAATCATTTAAACTCAAATTCTAGGGCTTATTTCTGAGAGAACCAAATAATGAAACACATAAACACACATAAGACTTTTTCAGAGTGAACCTCATTAATAGTAGTAAAAATAACGTGCATTTTCATAATTAAGTCTATGGTTAGTTAAAACAAATACTTATCATTTAAACTGTGTTTCCAGATATCTATGCAGAGAAGAAAGATGAATACTTTTTATTTTTCATACCTACCATTATTAATTAAAAATGGATGTCTGGAATATTGTATAGGATGATGGACTTAAAAGGATTCTGGAGAGAGGTGGAAGATGGCGGAAGAGTAAGATGCAGAGATCACCTTCCTCCCCACAGATACACCAGAAATACATCTACACGTGGAACAACTCCTACAGAACACGTTCTGAAGGCTGGCAGAAGACCTCAGACCTCCCAAAAGGCAAGAAACTCCCCAAGTACCTGGGTAGGGCAAAAGAGAAAAGAATAAACAGAGACAAAATTACGGAAGGGACCTGCACCAGTGAGAGGGAGCTGTGAAGGAGGAAAGGTTGCCACACACTAGGAAGCCCCTTTGCGGGTGGAGACTGCCAGTGGTGAGGAGGGAAGCTTCAGAGCTGCGGAGGAGAGCACAACAACAGGGGTGCAGAGGGCAAAGCAGAGAGATTCCCGCACAGAGAATCCGAGCCGACCGGCACTCACCAGCCCGAGAGGATTGTCTGCTCACCCGCCGGGACGAGTGGGGCTGGGTGCTGAGGCTCGGGCTTTGTTCGGAGAGCAGGGAGAGGACTGGGGTTGGCGGCATGAACAAAGCCTGCAGGCGGTTAGTTCACCATGGCTAGCTGGGAGGGAGTCCGGGGAAAAACCTAGACCTGCCGAAGAGGCAAGAGACTTTTTCTTCCGTCTTTGTTTCCTGGTGCCTAAGGAGAGGGGATTAAAAGCGCTGCTTAAAGGAGCTCCAGACATAGGCATGAGCCGCAGCTAACAGCGCGGACCCCAGAGACGGGCATGAGACACTAAGGCTGCTGCTGCCGCCACCAAGAAGCCTGTGTGCAAGCACAGGTCACTATCCACACTGCCCCTCCCGGGAGCCTGTGCAGCCTGCCACTGCCAGGATCACGGGATCCAGGGACAACTTCCCCAGGAGAACGCATGGCGTGCCTCAAGCTTGTGCAACGTCACGCCGGCCTCTGCAGTCACAGGCTCGCTCTGCACTCCATACCCCTCCTTTCCCCCAGCCTGAGTGAGCCAGAGTCCCCGAATCAGCAGCTCCTTTAACCCTGTCCTGTCTGAGGGAAGAACAGACGCCCTCCTGCAACCTACATACACAGGTGGGGCCAAAGCCAAAGCTGAGCCACAGGAGCTGTGCGAAAAAGAAGACAAAGGGACATCTCTCCCAGCAGCCTCAAGAGCAGTGGATTAAATCTCCACAATCAGCTTGATGTACCTACATCTGTGGAATACCTGAATAGACAACGAATGATCCCAAATTGAGGAGGTGGACTTTGAGAACAAGATTTATTATTTTCTCCCCTTTTCCTCTTTTTGTGAGTGTGTATGTCTATGCTTCTGTGTGAGATTTTGTCTGTATAGCTTTGCTTTCACCATTTGTCTTAAGGCTCTGTCCATCCATTCTGTTCTGTTTTGTTTTGTTTAATTTTTTTCTTAATAATTATTTTTTATTTTAATAACTTTATTTTATCTTACTTTATTTTATTTTCTTTTATCTTCCTTCTTTCTTTCTTTATTTCTTTCTACTTTTTCTCCCTTTTATACTGAACTGTGTGGATGAAAGGCTCTTGGTGCTGCAGCCAGGAGTCAGTGCTGTGCCTCTGATGTGGGAGAGCCAACTTCAGGATACTTGTCCACAAGAGACCTCGCAGCTCCACGTAATATCAAAAGGTGAAAATCTCCCCAAGAGGTCTCCATCTCAATATCAACACCAAGTTTCACTCAATGACGAGCAAGCTACAGTCCTGGACACCCTATGCCAAACAACTATGAAGACAGGAACACAACCCCACCCATTAGCAGAGAGGCTACCTAAAATCATAACTCCACAGACACCCCAAAACACACCACAAGACGTGGACCTTCCCTCCAGAAAGACAAGATCAAGCCTCATCCACCAGAACACAGGCACTAGTCCCCTCCACCAGGAAGCCTACACAACACACTGAACCAACTTTAGCCACTGGGGACAGACACCAAAAACAATGGGAACTACGAACCTGCAGCTGGCAAGTAGGAGACCCCAAACACAGTAAGATAAGCAAAATGAGAAGACAGAAAAACACACAGCAGATGAAGGAGAAAGACAAAAACCTACCAAACGTAACAAATGAAGAGGAAATAGGGAGTCTACCTGAAAAAGAATTCAGAATAATGATAGTAAACATGATCCAAAATCTTGGAAATAGAATAGAGAAAATGCAAGAAACATTTAACAAGGAACTAGAAGAACTAAAGATGAAACAAGCAATGATGAACAGCACAGTAAATTAAATTAAAAATACTCTAGAAGGGGGCAATAGCAGAATAACTGAGGCAGAAGAACGGATAAGTAATCTGGAAGATAAAATAGTGGAAATAACTACTGCAGAGCAGAATAAAGAAAAAAAGAATGAAAAGAACTGAGGACAGTCTCAGAGACCTCTGGGAAAACATTTACCACACCAACATTAGAATTATAGAGGTTCCAGAAGAAGAAGAGAAAAAGAAAAAGACTGAGAAAATATTTGAAGTGATTATAGTTGAAAATCTCCCTAATATGGGAAAGGAAATAGTTAATCAAGTCCAGGAAGCACAGAGAGTCCCATACAGGATAAATCCAAGGAGAAACATGCCAAGAAACATATTAATCAAACTTTCAAAAATTCAATACAAAGAAAACATATTAAAAGCAGCAAGGGAAAAACAACAAATAACATACAAGGGAATCCCCATAAGGTTAACAGCTGATCTTTCAGCAGAAACTCTGAAAGCCAGAAGGGAGTGGCAGGACATATTTAAAGTGATGAAGGAGAAAAATCTGCAACCAAGATTACTCTACCCAGCAAGGATCTCATTAAGATTTGATGGAGAAATTAAAACATTTACAGACAAGCAAAAGCTGAGAGAGTTCAGCACCACCAAACCAGCTTTACAACAAATGCTAAAGGAACTTCTCTAGGCAAGAAACACAAGAGAAGGAAAAGACCTACAATAACGAACCCAAAACAATTAAGGAAATGGGAATATGAACATACATATCAATAATTACCTTAAATGTAAATGGATTAAATGCTTCCACCAAAAGACACAGACTGGCTGAATGGATACAAAAACAAGATGCATATATATGCTGTCTACAAGACACCCACTTCGGACCTAGAGACACATACAGACTGAAAGTGAGGGGATGGAAAAAGATATTCCATGCAAATGGAAATCAAAAGAAAGCTGGAGTAGCAATTCTCATATCACACAAAATAGATTTTAAAATAAAGACTATTAGAAAGAGAAAAAGAAGAACACTACATAAAGATCAGGGGATCGATTCAAGAAAAAAATATAACAATTGTAAATATTTATGCACCCAACATAGGTGGACCACAATACAAAAGGCAAATACTAAAGCCATAAAAGTGTAGATCGACAGTAACACATTCATAGTAGCAGACTTTAACACCCCACTTTCACCAATGGGCAGATAATCCAAAAAGAAAATAAATAATGAAACACAAGCTTTAAATGATACATTAAACAAGATGGACTTAATTGATATTTATAGGACATTCCATCCAAAAACAACAGAATACACATTTTTCTCAAGTGCTCATGGAACATTCTCCAAGATAGATCATACCTTGGATCACAAATCAAGCCTTGGTAAATTAAAGAAAATTGAAATTGTATCAAGCATCTTTTCCAACCATAACACTATGAGACTAGATATCAATTACAGGAAAAGATCTGTAAAAAATACAAACACATGGAGACTAAACAATACACTAGTTAATAACGAAGTGATCACTGAAGAAATCAAAGAGGAAATCAAAAAAATACCTAGAAACAAATGACAATGGAGATGTGACAACCCAAAACCTATGGGATGCAGCAAAAGCAGTTCTAAGAGGGAAGTTTATAGCAATACAATCCTACCTTTAGAAACAGGAAACACCTTGAAAAAACAACCTATCCTTGCACCTAAAGCAATTAGAGAAAGAAAAACAAACTATCAAAAAAACCCAAAGTCAGGAGAAGGAAAGAAATCATAAAGATCAGTTCAGAAATAAATGAAAAAGACATGAAGGAAATGATAGCAAAGATCAATAAAACTAAAAGCTGGTTCTTTGAGAAGATAAACAAAATTGATAATCCATTAGCCAGACTCATCAAGAAAAAAAGAAGCCTCAAATCATTAGAATTAGAAATTAAAAATGAGAAGTAACAACTGACACTGCAGAAACACAAAGGATCATGAGAGATTACTACAAACAACTCTATGCCAATAAAATAGACAACCTGAAAGAAATGGACAAATCCTTAGAAAAGCACAACCAGCTGAGATTGAACCAGGAAGAAGTAGAAAACATAAACAGACAAATCACAAGCACTGAAATTGAAACTGTGATTAAAAATCTTCCTAAAAACAAAAGCCCAGTCCAGAGGGCTTCACAGGCAAATTCTATTGAACATTAAGAGAAGAGCTAACACCTATCCTTCTCAAACTCTTCCAAAGTATAGCAAAGGGAGGAACACTCCCAAACTCATTCTATGAGACCAACAACACCCTGATATCAAAACCAGATAAGGATGTCACAAAGAAAGAAAAAGACCGGCCAATATCACTGATGAACATAGATGCAAAAATCCTCAACAAAATACTAGCAAACAGAAACCAACAACACATTAAAAGGATCGTACACAATGATCAAGTTGGTTTTATTCCAGGAAGGCAAGGATTCTTCAATATATGCATATCAATCACTGTGATACACCGTATTAACAAATTGAAGGAGAAAAAAATATGGTCATCTCAATAGATGCAGAGAAAGCTTTCTACAAAATTCAACACCTATTTATGATAAAAACCCTCCAGAAAGTAGGCATAGAGGGAACTTCCCTCAACATAATAAAGGCCATATATGACAAACCCACAGCCAACATCGTCCTCAATGGTGAAAAACTGAAAGCATTTCCACTAAGATCAGGAACAAGACAAGGTTGCCCACTCTCACCACTCTTATTCAACATAGCTTTGGAATTTCTAGCCATAGCAATCAGAGAAGAAAAGGAATCCAAATCGGAAAAGAAGAAGTAAAGCTGTCACTGTTTGCAGATGACATGATCCTATACATAGAGAATCCTAAAGATGCTACCAGAAAACTACTAGAGCTAATCAATGAATTTGGTATAATAGCAGGATACAAAATTAATGCACAGAAATCTCTGGCATTCCTATACACTAATGATGAAAAATATGAAAGTGAAATCAAGAAAACACTCCCATTTACCATTGCAACAAAAATAATAAAATATATAAGAATTAACCTACCTAAGGAGACAAAAGACCTGTATGCAGAAAATTATAAGACACAGGTGAAAGAAATTAAAATGATACAAATAGATGGAGAGATATACCATGTTCTTGGATTGGAAGAATCAACATTGTGAAAATGACTCTACTACTCAAAGCAATCTACAGATTTAATGCAATCTCTATCAAACTATGACTGGCATTTTTCACAGAACTAGAACAAAAAATTTCACAATTTGTATGGAAACACAAAGGACCCTGAATAGCCAAAGCAATCTTGAAAACGAAAAACTGAGTTGGAGGAAGCAGGCTCCCTGACTTCAGACTATACCACAAATCTACAGTAATCAAGACAGTATGGTACTGGCACAAAAACTGAAATATAGATCAATGGAAAAGGATAGAAAGCCCAGAGATAAACCCACACACATATGGTCACCTTATGTTTGATATAGGAGGCAGGAATGTACACTGGAGAAAGGACAGACTCTTCAATAAGTGGTGCTGGGAAAACTGGACAGGTACATGTAAAAGTATGAGATTAGACCACTCCCTAACACCATACACAAAAATAAGCTCAAAATGGATTAAAGTCCTAAATGTAAGGCCAGAAACTATCAAACTCTTAGAGGAAAACATAGGCAGAACACTCTATGACATAAATCACAGCGAGATCCGTTTTAATCCACCTCCTAGAGAAATGGAAATAAAAACAAAAATAAACAAATGGGACCTAATGAAACTTCAAAGCTTTTGCACAGCAAAGGAAACCATAAATAAGACCAAAAGACAACTCTCAGAATAGGAGAACATATTTGCAAATGAAGCAACTGACAAAGGATTAATCTCCAAAATTTTCAAGTAGCTCATGCAGCTCAATAACAAAAAAGCAAACAAGCCAATCCAAAAATGGGCAGAAAATCTAAATAGACATTTCTCCAAAGAAGATATACAGACTGCCAACAAACACATCTAAGAATTCTCAACATCTTTAATCATTAGAGAAATGCAAAGCAGAACTACAATGAGATATCATCTCACACCAGTCAGAATCGCCATCATCAAAAAATCTAGAAACAATGAATGCTGGAGCGGGTGTGGAGAAAAGGGAACAGTCTTGCACTGCTGATGGGAATGTGAATTGGTACAGCCACTGTGGAGAACAGTATGGAGGTTCCTTAAAAAACTACAAATAGAACTACCATATGAACCAGCAATGCCACTACTGGGCATATACCCTGAGAAAACCATAATTCAAAAAAGTCATGTATCAAAATGTTCATTGTAACTTTATTTACAATAGCCAGGAGATGGAACCTAAGTGTCCATCATTGGATGAATGGACAAATAAGATGTGGCACATATATACAATGGAATATTATTCAGCCATAAAATGAAACGAAATTGAGCTATTTTTAATGTGGTGGATGGACCTAGAGTCTGTCATACAGAGTGTAGTAAGTCAGAAAGAGAAAGACAAATACCATATGCTAACACATATATATGGAATATAAGGGAAAAAAATGTCATTAAGAACCTAGGGGTAAGACAGGAATAAAGACACAGACCTACTAGAGAATGGACTTGAGGATATGGGGAGGGGGAAGGGTAAGCTGTGACAAAGTGAGAGAGTGACATGGACATATATACACTACCAAACGTAAAATAGATAGCTAGTGTGAAGCAGCTGCATAGCACAAGGAGATCAGCTCCGTGCTTTGTGACCAACTAGATGGGTGGGATAGGGAGGGTGGGAGGAAGGGAGACGCAAGAGGGAAGATATTTGGGAACATATGTATATGTATAACTGATTCACTTTGTTATAAAGCAGAAACTAACACCCCATTGTAAAGCAATTATACTCCAATAAAGATGTAAAAAAAAAAAGGATTCTGTTCTCAATCAAACATTGGAGAGCCTGGTACAGAATAAAAGCTTAATAAGATATTTTCCAAATATCTACCTGTCAAATAATGATAACAAAGGCAAGGTGAAAATAAACTTTATTTTTTTTTAATTGTGATACTATCTGATGAGTTATTTTTCAGTTTTTTCTTTTTTTTAACCAATGTAACTGAGTATGCTTTTTCTCTTCATTATTACAATAACTTTTTGTTAGTTTTATTTATTTTTTTATGATCTCTATTTCCATAGAACTTTCTATTTATAAATACAGTACCAATGCCTCTTGGCAAGTGCTCATGGACATTACCAGGAGAGAAGGCCCTAAGTATTCTTCTTATACCCAGGACCACTCAATTAAAGGACATATCAACAGATTCAGCTATTTTTCTAATTTTCTTATAAACTAAAAATACATCATGGCGGGGGAAAGAAGTATATTGGAGAATGTTTTCTCCCAAGGAAAAGCATTACAGCATCAAATTATAAAGTTCTTCGATCAGAGAAAGAGGATGATGGTCTATACTATTTGACCCAGAAATAGCGGTGTTGTAAAAAGGGGGGAGCACTTAAATCAGAACCTGTAAGTAGTGCCTACAATAAAGAAACTCATCACTCTTTTATCAAAATGGAAAGTCATTTTAAAATTAACTTTGTGAATGATAATCAGTACTTGACTGTGGGGATATTGTGAAATTCCAACAAATCCTCAGTCATGATGCACATTTAAAGTTCAATGTCTTCTGTTCCTGAAACTTGCCTGTGTCCTAAAGGAAATCCGCTTTCTAAGATCTCAGCTATAATTGGTATTTCACTGATAAATGATAAGAAGACAATTGCAAATTCATAAATGCACTAATAAAGAATAAGTACTCTGGAGTTGAATGGAGTCAGGTTCTCCATATTTAGATCTGTGTGACCTGGGAAAGTTATTTAATCTCACATGATCATAGATTCATCTTTGTCAAAATGGGGTTCGGGTTTGTTAAAAGAACAGGGAGCAGGAGAGGTAAGATATGAGGGAGAAGAAAAAGAAAGGAAAAAATACATTTCATGTCACCTAATAAGTGTAGAAGTGTCTAAAGTACTAAGGCTGAATCAACAATGATAGCAACAGTGAACATTCATTTAATTTTCAGATTTTATTAATTGATTGTTGAAATTTTTAACATTTAAACATACATGTACATATACACATTTTACAATTGAAAGCATCTGGAAACAGAAACTTTAAAAGAATGCTTCACTTTTAAATCATCAAAGGGAAAACTGCAAGTATTATCCACACAGCCAAATACAGGAATAAAACAAATTTTAAAACTAAAATACTATATCACTACACTGCATAAATAAAGAGGTACATCAAACATAACAATCATAACAATAAAAATCAAAGTTTGACAGGATGTTGTAAATCGAGTCTGTCAGACCCTGTAGAAAAATCAAAAGTTACAATATGCAGTATAAAAATTATAATCTAAAGCCAAGTGACTCAGAAATCAGGAAAGAAAAATATTAAAAAATGAAAAAGTAGGAGTTATAATATTAATACTAAACAAAAAGTTAAGGCGAGAGAGGAAAATCAGAATATTACCAGTATGGCCACTCATATTAAAGAAGGGAGCTCTTCTATTTTTTTTATAAATTTATTTATTTTTATTTTATTTATTTTTGGCTACATTGGGTCTTTGTTGCTGCACGTGAGCTTTCTCTAGTTGTGGCGAGTGGAGGTTACTCTTCGTTGTGGTGCGCAGGCTTCTCATTGTAGTGGCTTCACTTGTTGTGGGGTCTGGGCTCTAGGTGTGTGGGCTTCAGTAGTTGTGACATGCAGGCTCAGTAGTTGTGGCACATGGGCTCTAGAGTGCAGGCTCAGTAGTTGTGGTGCATGGGCTTAGGTGCTCCACAGCATGTGGGATCTTCCCAGAGCAGGGCTCGAACCCATGTCCCCTGCATTGGCAGGTAGATTCTTAACCACTGCACCACCAGAGAAGTCCCTGGAGCTCTTCTATTAAAAATATGTATTATGAATGTGTGTCACATCAGTATGGACAAATATATCAATAGGTACAATCTACAAAATTTGTATCTGCTACATGCCATTGTGTGGTTTTACTATGACTCATTTACCTACTTCTCTATGTGTTTGACATTTTACAGATATGTACACTGCACAATGTATATCAAACCATCATGTTGTATATCCTAAATATATACAATTTGTATTTGTTAATTATACCTCAGAAAAGCTTGAGGAAAAATAAATAAATACAAAGGTACTGCTGTAAATAGGCCTTTAGTAATGTGATGGTGAGGTGTAGGGGGAGGGGAAGCATCCCATAATCCCATGATTTCTGTCTCAGTCTTTCACTGATCCTGTGCCTCTGGTCTTAAACTTCACAAGAGTTGTTCAGTCCTCCTCCATGACATCACCACCCATAGGTAGGCAGGGCAGGACAGCTAAAGTTGGCTGATGTTGGGTAATTCCCTTCCCCCAGTTAGTTAGGCCCTGATAATACCCCAGCAGGTTAGGCTCTGGTTAAATATTTCCCTCTGAGGGCATGTTTTGTTAAGAACTGAGTGCTAGGGTATATTTCAGAATGGTTACTTTTCCCCTCCCCATGCCAGAAACATGTGGCAAGTTTTCTGTGATATTCACTATGAGAACCTGGTTGAGCTCACGGAGGTAAATCTCACAATATTGTGGGGACATCTCTATGACTGGGTACCCCTGGAGTTTTAACTCTTAGACTTGATCACACTGAGCCTCCAGCAATTCTTCAGTTACAGTTCAGGTTTTCCTGCCCAGGCACTTGTTCCCAAGGAGTTTTCTGCTCACCTAGGTGTCTCTGTTCCAGGAAGACATAAGTCCCCATATTTACCAATCTCTCCAATTGTAGGGGCAGGGGTTTGTCCCGTGTCCTCCACTCTTATGGATCCAGGAAGAGTTGTTGAGGTTTTGGTCTGTTTAGCTTTTACTTTTTAGAATGAAGTAGCTTTTCAAGCTCCTCACATATGGAACCAGAAACTGGAAGTCACCAAGATACTTTTGAATGAAAAGTCTGCATTGCAACTAAATTTTAAGAGCCTTAACGCTGTTGAATCTTACATGTTACCCCAAAATATAACACCTCAGCATATTAAATATCTTAGCTGAAAGAGTTTAAGACAATTAAAATGTCAGAGGAAGGAAGCCTACTCTGACCTAACACCCTCCCTTCTTCCTTGAAACAGGTCATAAAATTCCAATAAGAAAGGTATCCTCTCTGTACCAGGAGGAAATAAGACATTCTAATTACAAGACAAGGAAAACTCAGAGTCAAAAAATCTGTTCAAACAAACCTTGTTATACTAATGCTTATAATTTTAGTGACATTTTCCCCTATTTTATTAAGATATAGTTGACATACAATATTGTATAAGTTTAAGATGTATAACATAATGATTTGATATATGTGTATATTGTGAAATAATCACTGCAATATGTTTAGTTAACATCTATTAGCTCACATAGTTACATTTTTTTTCCTGTGATGAGAACTTTTAATATTTACTCTCTTAACAACTTTCAAATCTACAAAATAGCATTGTTAATTATAATCATTATGCTGCACATTACATCCCCAGAAATTATTTCTTTTATAACTGGAAGTTGTACCTTTTGATCATCTTCACCCAATTCCCCACACTTCACCCCCACCTCTGGCAGCCCTCAATCAATTCTACTGCTGTGAGTTTATTTAGATTCCACATATACATAGGATCATATAGTACAAAGTGTAAAAAAGACAGATTCTTCTGTCTGACTTATTTCATTTAGCATAATGCACTCAAGGTCCAGCCATGCATTTACAAATGGCAAGATTTTCTTCTTTTTTATGGCAGAATTACACACACCCATACACACACACACACACACCATGTTTTCTTCATTTATTCATCCTTTGATAGACACAGGTTGTTTCCATGTTTTGACTCTTGCAAATAATGCTATAATGAATATTGTAATAAAGATATCTCTTCTGGACAGTGATTTCATTTCCTTCCAATGTATATCCAGAAGTGCTGAATTATAGGATAATTCTACTTTTAAGTTTTTGAGGAACCTCTATACTGTTTTCCATAGTGGCTGCACCAAGTTAAATTCCCACCCACAGTATACAAGGGTTCCCTTTTTGCATCCTCACCAGCACTTGTTATCACTTGTCTTTTTAATAGTAGTCATTAAAACAGGTATGAAGTGAAATTTCATTGTGGCTGTAATTTAGTTTCCCTGATGATGAATGATGTTGTGCATCTTTTCATGTACTTGTTTGTTGTTTGTATGTTTTCTTTGGAAAAATGTCTATTCAGGTCCTCTGCCTATTTTTTGATCAGCTAAGTATTTTTACTATTGAGTTGTATGAGTTCTGAATATATTTTTATTCTTAACCCCTTATCAGTTGTGTGATATATAAATATTTTCTCCCATTCTGCAGATTTTTTTGATGCAAATTTTTTCAACATTTACTACAGCTAGCCCAAATCCCTTTGTCTTGTCAATTATTTACAAATTTATAGTTTCTTTGTCTAAAAGATATAAAACCTTCCTGCTCTGGTCACTTCTTCTGGTCTTCATTCTCTTGTGAAGGCTCCCATGTGCATGTAACAATTCAATAAAATTTGTATACTTTTTTCCTATTAATCTGTCTTTGTCTGCTTGATTTTCAGATTAGACAGAATCCTAACAGAGTCAAGGAAAATTTTTCTCCCCTACACTGTCCCAAGACTTTCAATTTTCATAATGAAATGTCATGTTAGACATAAAATTTTACATACGTTACTCATTTCAGCTCATTATTTTTACATAATGAGACTATGGTTGTAAAACAAAAATATCAAAAAATATAAGGTCGACTAATTCATCATTTATTAAAATTGAGTACTACACAACTATTAAAAGTCATATCATCAAATAATATTAAAAGAAGATATCACAAATAGTTGAATAATAACTTTTAATGGAAGAAAGAAGAACTCTAACAATATAGTCTCATATTTTGACATATATTTATCAGTTATTTAAATATTTAATACAAGATATTTATTTGAATGAAAAAATTAAATTATGTCCTTTCCTCCTAGAAGCACATTACTAGTTGGAAAGGAGAGCTGGAAACTTAAAATTATTGATCAGTTAGAATATGTGTGTGTAGCACTGTGTTTTATACACCCAAACTTGTTAAATCATCATAATTATACTGTTAGTTATACCCTATCAGAAGACTTAAAGGATTCAGAAAATTTAGGGAACCAATTAAGTATGGATGAAGAAATTCTGGAAGTCAAGCCTGAGTTTTTCTAGCACTTACTCCCTAGTATTTTTTTTTCTGTTAGACCAGTTCATAATGCAGATAATAGCCTTTTACAAGTGACAGCAATTCCTGCAAGACAGTCTAAATCTAGAAACTGCAGCAAAAGATCTTAATTGTTTTGGTTTTCCTTCAAGTTTGGGAATATTTTTCAGAGCTTGCCAACCTGTTTCTGCTTCTTTCATGGCAGACCCAAACAAGTGAAGTGAGCCTACCAAACTCATACATTAAGCTACATAGAGACAGTGTCAGGGCGAGTGAGAGCCGGACGGGCACTGGGCAACTCTGTGCCTTGCAAAGGAAAAATAATTAAACATGGGCAAAGGAGATCCTAAGAAGCCGAGAGGCAAAATTTTCATTCTTTGTGCAAACTTGCTGGGAGGAGCACAAGAAGCACACAGATGCTTCAGTTAGCTTCTCAGAGTTTTCTAACAAGTGCTCAGAGAGGTGGAAGACCATGTCTGCTAAAGAAAAAAGAAAGTTTGAAGACATGGCAGAGGCAGACAAAGCCCATTATGAAAGAGAAATGAAAACTTATAACCCTCCTAAAAGGGAAACAAAAAAGAAGTTCAAGGATCCCAATGCACCCAAGAGGCCTCCTTTGGCCTTTTTCTTGTTTTGTTCTGAGTATTGTCCAAAAACCAGAGAAGAACATCCAGGCTAATCCAGTGGTGATGTTGCAAAGAAACTGGGAGAGATGTGGAATAACACTGCTGCAGATGACAAGCAGCCTTAGGAGAAGAAGGCTGCTAAGCTGAAGGAAAAGTACAAAAAGGATATTGCTGCATACTGAGCTAAAGGGAAGCCTGGTGCAGCAAAAAAGGGAGTCGTCAAGGCTGAAAAAAGCAAGAAAAAGAAGGAAGAGGATGAAGGTGAGGAAGACAAAGAGGATAAGGAGGAGGAGGAAGATGAAGAGGATGAGGAGGAAGAAGATGATGATGATGAGTATGTTGGTTCTAGTGCAGTTTTTTTTTCTCATCTATAAAGCATTTAACCACCCTGTACACAACTCACTCCTTTTAAAGAGTGAGTTGAAAGAGTGAAATGTAAAAAAAATAAAAATAAAAGGATAGGCTGTAGGGTAAACTACATGATTTTTAGGAACACTGGGTTACTGAGAAGAGATTTCTGAGAAAAAAATACCTTAGGTACCGCACAGAGACATCTCATCTCATCCCTGTAAATAAAATCCTTTGATTTAACTGCATTTTTTTTACAGTGCAAATGCTTTACCTTCTTTATGGCTCAATCCTAAGTAATATGGGTAAAAACATCGATTTGAATGATAAATAAAGATCAGCTGTAAAGGAAAGAGAGTAAAGTTAATGGATTGGGAAGTAGAAAAAAAATATTTTAGAATATTGTTATAAAGGGATTGAATATGGAGATTTTGAAAGAAGCAGACAGAAAGGAGACAATAAATGCACCAACTTGGGCATTTTCATTTTGTTATTCCAGTGTCCATAGTACCATCCCTAATTCACAGTTGAATTCTTAGTCTAAGGGAGACTCAGTGAACTTGAGTAAATTCTATTTTGAAGAAGTTCTTATTTTCTCTGTGAGGTTTAAGGTTCTCATTTTATAGGAAAAATTCAGAGAAAGACAGAGAGAGGTCTTTGGGGAACTTCAGTAAAATAGCAGGTAATTGTCTAAACTGCTTCTTATTTTTTATTTCTTCTTTTATTCTTCTTTCCTTCATTCCTTCCTTTGTAGTTTTTTTTTTCTTTCAACACTTCTTAAATTTCTTTCTTCTTTCCTTCTCTCCACAAATATGCTCTTACATTTTGAATATGGTAAATCCTTTGCAAGGTGCTAAATATGAAAAAAAGAATGAGACTTTATTTCTGTGCCAAATTTATAGTCTAGTGTTTCTATTACTATAAACAAGTACAAAGAAGGAAAGCCAGTTTCACTATATAGATTTTAAAGTACCAAGTTGGTTCAATTTTAAAATATAAATCAGACATAAAATTTATAGGCTTATTTAGGATTCTACTTTTGTAAATGAGGGGTATTAAGATTGTGATTAAAAATCATCTTCAATTAGACAGTACGGATGTTGGTATCAGGGTATTGGAGCTTTTGCTATTCTTAACCTAATCTTCCTGTATATATGCTATTTTTTATATTTGTCATTCATTTTTTGTATAATTTAATTTCTATGCCTGTGATATTTATTATCTGGAGGCATTGAGGAACTCACACTCTGAGATAGGATCCACCAGAGCCCTTGGCCCAGATAGAAGTATAGGGGTGGGGGTTCTTGTTAAAGGGAGAGTCAGGGGAAGTTGAAGAAGTTCAGTATAAATTTATATGTATTTTGTGTATTTGCATTATTTTCTGTGAAAAATATTCATCTTTTCATCAGCTATTCAGAGAGATCTATGATTCCCTCAAGTATATAGTTGATAGGTCTGAATTAAAACAAATTAAATATACTACTTTGTATTTCACTGGTTCTTTCATATATATTTTCAGGTTGTTCCACTAAAAGATAAAAATTTTAAGAACTTTGACACACATTGAGACAGGAAGGAAGGGGGCAGGGCACAACTTTTAAAAGAATGACATAGCCCAAGGACACAACATAAACTGATTAGAACCAAATAGGTCAAAGGTGGTGGACGAGTTGACTTCCACTAGACATTGAGACTCAGTATATGCTCATTATAACACATCAGCAAGCTAAATGACACATCCACCTGTGCCATGACAGCTCCAAGGCTGACCATAAAAGGCCAAGAAGTGGTCAGTGGCCCAATTCCTGGAAAACCGAGCCCCTTCTCCAAAATAGTTGGAATAATCTTCCCACTTGTTAGCCTATGAAATTACCCATCACATAAAAACTAACAACCCCTTACCCTGGGACCTCTTGCCTTTTAAATGGCCCACACTCGGTCTATGGAGTGTTTATCTCCCTGAATAAATCTGCTTTCACTCTACTTTGGCTTGCTCTTAAATTCTTTCATGTGAGAAGCCAAGGACCCTCACTTGGTGGCCTATCCCAGGGATTTGTCCGAGACCTGGGACACGAGCATCCTCTCACACCCCATTTTCCTGCAAAAACATCAAGAAAAAACATCAAAAAACATCAAGAAAAAAGTTCTAAATTGAACTTTTTATTTCAAATTCTCTGCCTTAGCATTACTCTTCAAAATGCATTCACGATAAGTATAATTTCATTTCCAAAAATTTTATTTTACATAATACCAGAATTATACTCTCTACTAGTGCAATTATAGCGATTAACATTTTGGGTTTTTTACAGGAAAATGATGCTTTGATCATTTTACTCCATGTAAATATTTGGTATCTTAGGGCTAAGGGAATAAGAATATTATGCAGTTTATCAAGACCACCCCAACACAAGTGCATTCCTTTTCCAAAAATCTGAAATCTTGTACAATCTTTCATTCATGATATGATATTCCTATAAATGTTCATCAGTAAAAATGACAATGGAAGCAGCAGCAGAAAATTAGCTGAATACAGAGAAATTAATCCTTTACTATAACTTAAATCTAAGAATTTCCTTTAAACAGTGCATACTTATTTCTCAGTGCAAACCACAGAGCTGTAAGGAAATGAACAATGGTGATTACATAGCAACAGAAAAGCTTTTTTGGATCCAAAGCTAATCAATTGCAAATAATCTGGATGTTGCTCTGTTAAAACAGGTGGCTAGATATGAACAGAGAAAGGGGGCCATGGGCAAGATGGCAGGAAAAAATGCATCTTGTAAACCAAGGGAGTCCCTGGACAAAGAAAAGCAGGAACCTCCAGACTGACAGGAAACCACACATTTTGGGATGATAAGTATCCTGGAGGCAGACAAAGAGGGAACAGTAGGAATCTCCAACATCTAAATGTAACCTTTTGCTCATTATGTCCCCATTACAATGACATTAGACTTGCAGATAAGAAGTACCCATCATGCACTGAATCCATGAGACTTCCAACCAAGACAAAATAAGGACAAAAATCCCTCCTCCCCTCAGGAAAGTGGAGCTTTGATGAAAATCAGGGAATATAACCCCCAAACTCCTACCTCCCCAGTGGATATATTGCCCCTTGAATTTTAAACCCCACATAAACAGCTTGCCAATAAAACTCAGGGCAACTATTGACCTGAGCCCACTCTCCCCTTGAGAGCATACTATCACTTAAATAAATCCTCACTTTACTTTTTTGGCCTTCCTTTCTCATTTCTGAATTCTTTCTGTGGTGAGACAAGAAGCTACCCTCTGGGAACAGTTCTTTGTGCTTCAGATAGATTATTGAAGTCTGTAGCACCACTTCTTCCCCAGTTAGAGCAATGCTTTATTTTTTTAGAACTGGATAGTAATGTATTTTTGCACCTTTCCTTCAATATTATTAAATAATTATAGGGAAGAAAAGCTCTATTGAGAGATTTTTTTCAGCCTCAGAAATGCTGCTTGAAACTTGGAAACCTCAGGTAGAAGGTCACTTCTGCTCCTTGAACTCTAAGAATGTGAGACTGGGTTTTGCTATAAAATGTATTAAACTAAGAGAGTGTCCATATGGCATGAATTGAGTCATGAAGTTTATTCTTACACATAAAATACTGGCCCTGCTATTGGACCACTACCCTATTTCTAAGTTCTTAAGGCCTGTTCTCAGAAGACTCCTATTTAAAGGCAGAAACAGCTTTAGAAAATGTTGTGGGTCAGATTATCACAATTTGTGCTATTTGTCTGGAAAAACATGACTGAAGATGTACAGAACTAAAGTAGAAGATACCAAAAATTAATTAAGCCACAGTGGGAATATGGCAAATGTATTACACTTATTTATTTATTTATTCACTTATTTAAACATTTTTCTTAATTTCCTTTTTTATTAAAATATTCACCAAATAAATAAAGAGTGACAGGTTAGTACTATACATTGTGCTAAATTTTCATGTGCCTTTAGGATAAAAATAACAGTTCCTGACCTCTTTAAATAGAACTTCTGATAAATGAGACAGACAAAACAATTATTTTTTAAATTCCAAAACCAATGTATGATAATTAGGAAAACTACTAAGGTATGCAAAAAATGTAAAAGTATACATAAATAGCACAAATGTGCATGCATGTCTTTTAATTCCAATTCCTTCAAATTATCATTTATAATATTTTAGTGTATTAACTGTAATTATTATAATATCACCAATATTTTTCTCCTTTCACTATATCTAGCTAAAGCTCTATTTCTTTATTTGTATATTTCTGATAAATTATATGAAAGTGAATAAAAGTGTTCTAAGAGAGCTAGAAAATGGAGAAATCTAATCAATGCCAGAGCATCATGGGGAGAAAGCCATCTCATCTGCACTTGGAATGAAAATAAGGATTAACAGCTCAGTGCTTGGGAAGCATTAGGCAAGTACAGCTTTCAGAATTTGTGAAAGCCTGATTATGGAAAGACAAGATATGATTTCTAGAATGGAAATAAGGTCAGGCTGGTTAACATGAAAAGCTAAAAGTTTTCCAGTTTATGATGCAGCTAGTCTAGTAGGCTATAGTGAGCTCAAACAGCTACTTTTGTCTAGTTCATACTAGGGAAAGTCTTTTCAATTAAGGAAAGTCACTGAAGGGTTTTAAGCAAGTTCATGACATGATTACATTTGAATTTTAAAATTATTGGGATGCAACACTTGAAGAAAATCCTGGTGTAAAAACTGGAGATAGAACAGTTAGAAAACTACTACAGTGGTCCTAGTTTCAGATATGAGAGTTCAGAGTAGAGTCATGGCAGTGAAAATGGAGACCTCTTATTGAGGTAAAGCATTAGTGGATGAAAACACACACACACACACACACACACACACACACACACACACACACACACACCGCTACACATCCGTGGAAGTAGAAGGGAAAACTTAGTTGCCTAGAGTGACTAAGGCCAAGAAATCCCCTGAGATGAGACAACTGGATTAAAAGCTTCTGGTTTCCAAATTTGCCAAACCCAGTTGAAACCCACACATCATGTTAACAGCAACACCTTTCCATTTTATCATTCACCAAATAATTGAATATGTAAATTTAAAGATGGGGTAAAGGACCTCCAAAATCTGTGATTTGGTTTCTGATTTACCTAGCAGAACAAGACAGTGGTGTTCATACCTCTATTTAAAATGCTTTAAGAAGGCATTGAAATAATCCATGGAAAGTGAGAATGACAGTTCTTGTCAGAATATGGAAGAAATTTCCCATTAATAAAATGTGACTGTTGATTGATAAATCACTACCCAGTCTTTACCTCAAGTTTTACCCCTACTTCCCCTTATGAAATAGAGCCTATGCCAACAAAATGATTAAGATCGAATTTTCCACACAGGCTCAGAAACCTGTTCCCTACCAACCAGAGAAGGAAGCAGCTTTCCACCTTGTATTCAAGTGAGAAATGTGAAGGGATCCTGTGAAATATCTCTTTTACCCTGGTTTTATCCAAAAAATATTTACCTAGCCTTTGACAAGTGTGGGACTAGAATCTGAAGAGACAGTGGTCATGAAAATTTACACTGGCCTTGCCTTCTTGGGATTTTACTCTTCAGAGACTGAAAATGTAAGACTAATAGGACAAAACAGTAAGTCACTTCATGATCCTTTGAAGTCTTCATGATCCTTTGGGTCTTAATCCTAAATGGTCTTCCTTTGAATCTCCCAACTGACAGATACTATTGAATATTATAGTGGCTTGTATTCTTCTAGAGTTCGTTTTAGTCAAGTGTAATTTGTGTGAACTCTGTAAAAGTGGAGATTTTATCAGCATCACTCACCACTGTAGCCCTAATACTAACACAGGATTCAATAAATGGCACATGTATGATCAGTGAGCTAAGAACACTTCATTTTTTCAAAGGGTTGCAAAGAAAAAATAGGAGAAGACATAAGAGCAGGAGAAGGAGCATGAAGAGGGGGAGGAAGAAAAGGTGGAGGTAAAGGGGAAGAAGGAAGAGAGACCATGGAACAGAAAAGGTATATTTCCCTCAAAACATAAAATATTTGCTGTCTGTCACTTTACAGAAAAATTTTCTCATCCCCTCAGCACATAGTAAACTCCCAACAAATTTGGGTTGAATGAATGCATAAATGACATTTAAGGACATTTGGGGCTCAAAAGTACTATACCACAGATGGGGCCAGATATACACATGCACTTAAATCATTAGAAATGATGCATGCTAGATATGGTGGCTTTTTATCACCTTGATCAGTTTAGAGTAAAAGAATAAGAGTTAGGAAAGAGAGATTATGCTTATTGGGAGAGCCAAGGCTAAAAGAAATGAATACCCAAAGACAATTACATTATAAAATGGCATATTATCTCAGTATATACCAACAAGACATTTAATAACATTCAGAAAACACTTATAAGATGAAGTGAACAAATACTTAGTAAACTTAGAAATAAATAGTACTTGCCTGTTTAAAAACATCTACTTCCAACTATGTGAAACAATAGAGCCTTTTGCAAGAGTCAGAATATATTATAATTAGTAAAATCAGATATATGGCATCTAATATTAACTAGATATTTTAAGGGCTTTAAAAGTTTAATTTAAAGTTTAACTTTTAAATGAAAAATTTAAGAAAATACACATGAATTAAAACTAAACATTAAACAGAGGGAAAAAAAATCCCCTTTTCACATACTAGAATGTAATTAGTCACTTAGTCAAAGAGAATATAATCAAAATATTCAATTTAACACTGATATACAACAACTTGTTCTTACTTTTTTTTTAAATTTCAGAAATCAATAGAAATTCTAACCAACTGAACTAAGAAGTAGTTAGAAGTTTTTCAAAATAAACCAAATTAAAATAGTGTGAAATCATTAATGCATATATGCATGAGTTATATAAAACTATGAAAGTTGACACTTGAAATGACTGGATTTTGAAAGCATATTATAAATATGCTGTTTCTCAAATAGTTCTGTATATGTAATACAGTTTGAATTAAAAAGTCAATTGACTAATTAACTAATTTGCCTTGGGGGGGCAAAATCACTCCTATTGAGAACTGCAGACTAGATAAATATGTAAAGAAAAAAATGTATTTTTGAAGATAATTTTAATTGAATAAACATACAATCAAATAGTAGAAAGTTTCACTTATAAAAGAAATAGTGTATTTGTAGGGAAAGAGAGAGAAAAAAGCAACAATTGAGAACCAATGATATAAAAATTTTATTAATATGAACAAAATGACAATTTAAGTCACATAGTTCTATGTGGGAATATATAAATCTATTAGCCAATAGGCTAACAACTGTGGTTTTGTTTGTTTGTTTGTTTTTAGGTGGAGAGGGTGAAAACAGGGAAAAAAGAAAAATATTTTTAAAATATACACACATACTCAAACACCCACACATTGAATGAAAAAGAAATTTAAAATGATTTGAAGAAATTAGAAAATACAGACCAATATCTAATTAGTAGAGGAGATAGGTCTCATTTCCAAAGCATAAAATCAAAGATAAAGAATCAAGAAAATGAGAGATGTATTTCTCTATTAAAAATCAAAATTCCATTTATCATACAATACTATAAATGGCTTTATGCAAAAAGATATTGAGAATAACATTCTCAATAACATTCAATCATTCATGCTATATTCAAAAATTTTTGTTTTTTGTCCTTTATTCTATTAAGATTCAACAAAGGACTAATAGCTTAGAATGACTACCCAAAAAAACATTTAATCTCAGAGAAATAGCCAACACTGGGATTAATGATACTAATTTTGTAGCACTAATAATCGGGTTGAAATATAAACTCTGCTGGTTCCTGGCTGTGAGGAAAAAGTTACTTATCACTTTTTGTGACTATTACTTCCTCAACAAATGGTAATATTAATAACACCTACTTCATTGCTTTATGAGAAATAAATGAGTTAATAAAGTCTTAGAACAGAGACAAGCACATAGTAAGCATCAATTTATATTAAGAATAGTGATAGTAACCACTATGTTATATCCCCTAGATTTATTAAGATTAGAAAAAATAAAATCAGTTTACCTTAGCATCGAGAAATAGACAATTTCAAATACAGTTGGTTAGAGTATGTCACACTTTTTTGGAAAATGATTACTCAACATTTTTCAATGATATAAAATCAGCAAATCTCAGCTATTCATTCCAATTCTTTCTTCTCTATGTATTTCAGTTTAGGAAGTTTCTTTTATGTATACATTTTTATTGAAGTAGAGTTATTTTACAATATTATATAATTTTCAGGTATACAGCATAGTGATTCAATATTTTTATAGATTTCATTCTAAGTTATTATAGAACAATGGCTATATTTCTCTGTGCTGTACAATACATCCTTGTTGCTTATTTATTTTATATATAGTAATTTGTATTTCTTAAGCCCATACGCCTAACTTTCCCCTCCCTGCTTCCTTCTTCCCACTGGTAACCATTAGTTTGTTCTCTATATCTGTGAGTCTGTTTCTGTTTGTTATATACATTCTTTGTTTTATTTTTTACATTCTACATATAAGTGATAGAATATAGCAGTTGTCTGTTTTGTCTGACTTATTTCACTAAGGATAATACTCTCTAGATCCATCCACTTTTTTACAAATGTCAGAATGTTATCCTTGTTATGTTGAGTAATATTCCATTATATAGATATAGATATAGATGTAGATATATAGATATAGATATAGATACTTCTTTATCCGCTCGTCAATGGACACAGGTTGCTTCCATATCTTGGCTATTGAAAATAATGCTGTTATGAATATTGGGGTACATGTATGTTTTTGAATTAGTGTTTTTTTTTCTTTGGATATATATCCAGAAGTGGAATTGCTGGATCATATGGTAGTTCAAATTTTTAGTTTTTGAGGAACTTCTATACTGTTTTCCATAGTGGCTGCACCAATTTACATTCCCAGCAACAGTATAAGAGGGTTCACTTTTCTCCACATTCTCGCCAACATGTGTCATTTGTAGATTTTTGGTGATAGCCATTCTGACAGGTGTGAGGTGATATCTCATTGTGATTTTGACTTGCATTTATCTAATGAATAGCAACGTTGAGCATCTTTTCATGTTCCTGCTAGCCATCTGTATGTCTTCTTTTGAAAAATGCCTATTCAGATCTTCCAACCATTTTTTAATCAAAGTTTTTTTTTTTTTGATGTTGAATTGTATGAGCTATTTATATACTTGGGATATTAACTCATCATCCGTTATCATTTTAAAATATTTTTCTCCAATTCAGTAGGTTGTCTTTTCTTTTGCTAATAGTTTTCTTTGCCATGCAAAAAGCTTTTAAGTTTAATTAGGTCCCATTTGTTTTTATTTATTTGTTTTTGCTTTTATTTTTTGCCTTGAGACAGATGCATAAAAAAAATATCGCTATGATTTATGTCAGAGTGTTCCACCTATATACTCTTCCAGAGTTTAATGGTTTCAGGTTCTACATTTAGGTCTTTAATCCATTTTGAATTTATTTTTGTATATGGTTTGAGGAAATGTTCTAATATCATTGTTTTATGTGTAGCTGTCCTGTTTTCCCAACACGACTTATTGAAGAGACTGTCTTCTCTCCATTTTATAGTCTTGCCTACTTCATTGTAGAGTAATTGACCATAGGTGTATGGATTCATTTCAGGGCTCTCTATTCTATTCCATTTATCTATGTGTCTGTTTTTGTGTCAGTACAATACTGTTTTGTTGGAGCTTTGTAGGATAGGCTGAAGTCAAGGTGGTATGGCACCTCCAGCTTTGTTCTTCTATTCTCAAGATTGGTTTGGCAATTCAGGATCTTTTGAGGTTCCATATACATTTTAGGATAATTTGTTCTAGTTCTGTGAAAAATGTCATGGATATTTTGATTGGGTTGCAGTAAGTCTGTAGATTGTTTTGGGTAGCCCGGACATTTTAACAATATTAACTCTTCCATTCCAAGAACACAGGATATCTTTCCATTTTTTGTATCATTTTCAAATTCCTTCATCAATAGTTTATAATTTTCAGGGTATAGGTTTTTCACCTCCTTAACTAATTTTATTCCTACTTTATTCTTTTTGTTAGAGTTTTAAATGGGATTATTTTCTTGTTTTCTCCTTCAGATAGTTCATTTTTACTGTATAGACAACCAATAGGTTTATGCATATTAATCTTGTAGCCTGCAACTTTAATGAATTCTTTTAATATCTTTTATTTTTTTTTGGTGGAGACTTTAGAGTTTTCTATATATAGTATCATGTCATCTGCAAATAGTGACAGTTTTCCTTCTTCCCTCCTAATTTGAATACCTTTCATTTCTTTTTCTTCTCTGATTACTGTGTCTTAGAATATTGATATATTCTCAAGCTCACTGATTCGTTCTTTATCATGTCTATTCTACTTATGACTGAATAATATTCTTAATTTCTGTTAGTGATATTTTTTTAACATCTTTATTGTAGTATAATTGCTTTACAATGTTGTGTTAGTTTCTGCTGTATAACAAACTGATTCAGCTATACATATACATATATCCCCATATCTTCTCCCTCTTGCATCTCCCTCCCACCCTCCCTATCCCACCCCTCTAGGTGGTCACAAACCACTGAGCTGATCTCCCTGTGCTATGCGGCTGCTTCCCACTAGCTATCTATTTTACGTTTGGTAGTATATATATGTCCATGCCACTCTCTCACTTTGTCACAGCTTACCCTTCCCCCTCCCCATATCCTCAAGCCCATTCTCTAGTAAGTCTGTGTGTTTATTCCTATCTTACCCCTAGGTTCTTCATGACCTGTTCTTTTTCCCCCCCTTAGATTCCATATATATGTGTTAGAATACAGTATTTGTTTTTCTCTTTCTGACTTACTTCACTCTGTATGACAGACTCTAGGTCCATCCACCTCGCTACAAATATCTCAATTACGTTTCATTTTATGGCTGAGTAATATTTCATTGTATATACTGTGCCACATCTTCTTTATCCATTCATCCAATAAGGACACTTAGGTCGCTTCCATGTCCTGTCTCTTATAAATAGAGCTGCAATGAACATTTTGGTACATGACATTTTTTGAATTATGGTTTTCTCAGGGTATATAAGTAGTAGTGGGATTGCTGGGTTGTATGGTAGTTCTATTTTTACTTTTTAAGGAACCCCACACTGTTCTCCATAGTGGCTGTATCAATTTACACTCCCACCAACAGTGAGCTGATACCTCAAAGTAGTTTTGATTTAGATTTCTCTAATGATCAATGATGTTGAGCATTCTTTCATGTGTTTGTTGGCAGTCTATATATCTTCTTCAGAGAAATGTCTATTTAGGTCTTCTGTCCATTTTTGGATTGAGTTGGTTTTTTTTTGTTATTGAGCTACATGAGCTGCTTGTAAATCTTGGAGATTAATCCTTTGTCAGTTGCTTACTCTGAAAATATTTTCTCCCATTCTGAGGGTTGTCTTTTCGTCTTGTTTATGGTTTCCTTTGCTGTGAAAAAGCTTTTAAGTTTTATTAAGTCCCATTTGTTGATTCTTGTTTTTATTTCCATTTCTCTAGGAGGTGGGTCAAAAAGGAACTTGCTCTGATTTATGTCATAGAGTGTTCTGACTATGTTTTCCTCTAAGAGTTTGATAGTTTCTGGCCTTATATTTAGGTCTTTAATCCATTTTTAGTTTATTTTTGTGGATAATGCTAGGGAGTGTTCTAATCTCATAATTTTACATGTACCTGTCCAGATTTCCCAGCACCACTCACTGAAGAGGCTGTCTTTCCTCCACTGTATATTCTTGCCTCCTTTATCAAAGATAATGTGATCATATGTGTGTGTGCTTATCTCTGGGCTTTCTATCCTGTTCCATTGATCTATCTTTCTGTTTTTGTGCCACTACCATACTGTCTTGATTACTGTAGCTTTGTAGTATAGTCTGAAGTCAGGGAGCCTGATTCCTCCAGATCCATTTTTCATTCTCAAGATTGCTTGGGCTATTCAGGGTCTTTTGAGTTTCCACACAAATTCTGAAATTTTTTGTTCTAGTTCTGTGAAAAATGTCAGTGGTAGTTTGATAGGGATTGCATTGAATCTGTAGATTGCTTTGGGTAGTAGAGTCATTTTCACAATATTGATTCTTCCAATCCAAGAATATGGTGTATCTCTCCATCTATTTGTATCATTTTTAATTTCTTTCATCAGTGTCTCATAATTTTCTGCATACAGGTCTTTTGTCTCCTTAGGTAGGTTTATTCCTAGATATTTTATTCTTTCAGTTGCAAAGGTAAATGAGAGTGTTTTTTTTGATTTCACTTTCATATTTTTCATCATTAATGTATAGGAATGCCAGAGATTTCTGTGCATTAATTTTGTATCCTGCTACTTTACCAAATTCATTGATTAGCTCTAGTAGTTTTCTGGTAGCATCTTTAGGATTCTCTATGTAGAGTATCATGTCATCTGCAAACAGTGACAGCTTTACCTCTTCTTTTCCCATTCCTTTTATTTCTTTTTCTTCTCTGATTGCTCTGGCTAAAACTTCCAAAACTATGTTGAATAAGAGTGGTGAGAGTGGGCAACCTTGTCTTGTTCCTGATCTTAGTGGAAATGCTTTCTGTTTTTCACCATTGAAGACAATTTTGTCAGTGGGTTTGTCATATATGGCCTTTATTATGTTGAGGAGAGTTCGCTCTATGCCTACTTTCTGCAGGTTTTTTTTTTTTATCATAAATGAGTGTTGAATTTTGTCAAAAGCTTTCTCTGCATCTATTGACATGATCATATGGTTTTTTTCCCTCAATTTTTTAATATGGTGTATCACATTGATTGATTTGCATATATTGAAGAATCTTTGCATTCCTGAAATAAACCCCACTTGATCATGGTGTATGATCCTTTTAATGTGCTGTTGGAATCTGTTTGCTAGTATTTTGTTGAGGATATTTTACATCTATGTTCATCAGTGATATTGGCCTATAGTTTTCTTTCTTTATGACATCTTTGTCGGGTTTTGCTGTTAGGGTGATGGTGGCTTTGTAGAATGAGTTCGGGAGTGCTCCTCCCCCTGCTATATTTTGGAAGAGTTTGAAAAGGATAGGTGTTAGCTCTTCCCTAAATGTTTGATAGAATTCACCTGTGAAGGCATCTGGTCTTGGGCTTTTGGTTTTTGGAAGATTTTTAATCACAGTTTCAATTTCCATGCTTGTGATTGGTCTGTTCATATTTTCTCTTTCTTCCTGATTCAGTCTTGGCAGGTTGTGCATTTCTAAGAATTTGTCCATTTCTTCCAGGCTGTCCATTTTATTGGCATAGAGTTGCTTGTAGTAATCTCTCATGATCCTTTGTATTTCTGCAGTGTAAGCTGTTACTTCTCATTTTTAACTTCTAATTCTATTGATTTGAGTCTTCTCCCTTTTTTTCTTGATGTGTCTGGCTAATGGTTTATCAATTTGGTTTATCTTCTCAAAGAACCAGCTTTGAATTTTATTGACCTTTGCTATCATTTCCTTCATTTCTTTTTCATTTGTTTCTGATCTGATCTTTATGATTTCTTTCCTTCTGCTAACTTTGGAGTATTTTTTTTTTCTTCTTTCTCTAATTGATTTAGGTGCAAGGTTAGGTTGTTTATTTGAGAGGTGTCCTGTTTCCTAAGGTAGGATTGTATTGCTATAAACTTCCCTGTTAGAACTGCTTTTGCTGCATCCCATAGGTTTTGAGTCATTGTGTCTCCATTGTCATTTGTTTCTAGGTATTTTTTGATTTCCTCTTTGATTTCTTCAGTGATCACTTAGTTATTAAATAGTATATTGTTTAACCTCAATGTGTTTGTACTTTTTCCAGACATTTTTCTGTAATTGATATCTAGTCTCATAGTGTTGTGGTCAGAAAAGTTACTTGATACAATTTCAATTTTCTTAAATTTACCAAGGCTTGATTTGTGACCCAAGATATGATATATCCTGGACAATGTTCCATGAGCACTTGAGAAAAATGTGTATTCTGTTGTTTTTGGAAGAAATGTCCTATAAATATCAATTAAGTCCATCTTGTTTAATGTATCATTTAAAGTTTGTGTTTTCTTATTTATTTTCATTTTGGATTATCTGTCCATTGGTGAAAGTGGGGTGATAAAGTCTCCTACTATGAATGTGTTACTGTCGATCTACGCTTTTATGGCTTTAGTATTTGCCTTTTGTATTGTGGTTTGCCTATGTTGGGTGCATAAATATTTACAATTTTTATATCTTTTTCTTGGATTGATCCCTTGATCATTATGTTGTGTCCTTCTGTGTCTTTTGTAATAGTCTTTATTTTAAAGTCTATTTTTTATGATATGAGAATTGCTAATCAAGCTTTCTTTTGATTTCCATTTGCATGGAATATCTTTTTCCATCCCCTCACTTTCAGTCTGTATGTGTCCCTAGGTCTGAAGTGGGTCTCTTGTAGACAGCATATATATTGGTCCTGTTTTTGTATCCATTCAGCCAGTCTGTGTCTTTTAGTGGGAGCATTTAATCCATTTACATTTAAGGTAATTATCAATATGTATGTTTCTATTCCCATTTTCTTAATTGCTTTGGTTTTGTTATTGTAGGTCTTTTCCTTCTCTTGTGTTTCTTGCCTAGAGAAGATCCTTTAGCATTTGTTGTAAAGCTGGTTTGGTGGTGCTGAACTCTTTCAACTTTTGCTTGTCTGCGAAGATTTATTTTCTCCAAAAAATCTGAATGAGCTCCTTGCTGGGTAGAGTAATCTTGGTTGTAGGTTTTTCTCCTTCATCGCTTTAAATATGTCCTGCCACTCCCTTCTGGCTTTCAGAGTTTCTGCTGAAAGATCAGCTGTTAACCTTATGGGGGTTCCCTTGTGTGTTATTTGTTGTTTTTCCTTTGCTGCTTTTAATATATTTTCTTTGTATTTAATTTTTAATAGTTTGATTAATATATGTCTTGGCGTGTTTCTCCTTGGATTTATCCTATATGGGACTCTCTGTGCTTCCTGGACTTGATTAACTATTTTCTTTCCCATATTAGGGAAGTTTTCATCTATAATCTCTTCACATATTTTCTCAGTCCCTTTCTTTTTCTCTTCTTCTTCTGGGACCCCTATAATTTGAATATTGGTGCATTTCATGTTGTCCCAGAAGTCTGTGAGACTGTCCTCAGTTGTTTTCATTCTTTTTCTTTATCCTGCTCTGCAGTAGTTATTTCCACTATTTTTTCTTCCAGGTCACTTATCCGTTCTTCTGTCTCAGTTATTCTGTTATTGATTCCTTCTAGAGCATTTTTAATTTCATTTATTGTGTTGTTCATCATTGTTTCATCTTTAGTTCTTTTAGTTCCTTGTTAAATGTTTCTTGCATTTTCTGTATTCTATTTCCAAGATTTTGGATCATGTTTACTATCGTTATTCTGAATTCTTTTTCTGGTAGACTGCCTATTTCCTCTTCATTTGTTAGGTCTGGTGGGTTTTTACCTTGCTCCTTCACCTGCTGTGTGTTTTTCTGTCTTTTTATTTTGCTTATCTTACTGTGTTTGGGGTCTTCTTTTTGCAGGCTGCAGGTTTGTAGTTCCTGTTGTTTTTGGTGTCTGTCCCCAGTGGCTAAGGTTGGTTCATTGAGTTGTGTAGGCTTCCTGGTGGAGGGGACTAGTGCCTGTGTTCTGGTGGATGACGCTGGATCTTGTCTTTCTGGTGGGCAGGTCCACATCCGGTGGTGTGTTTTGGGGTGTCTGTGGCCTTATTATGATTTTAGGCAGCCTCTCTGCTAATGGGTGGGGTTGTGTTCCTGTTTTGCTAGTTGTTTGGCATCGGGTGTTCAGCACTGTAGCTTGCTGGTCATTGAGTGAAGCTGGGTCTTCGTGTTGAGATGGAGATCTCTGGGAGATTTTCGCCATTTGGTATTAGGTGGAGCTGAGAGGTCCCTTGTGGCCCAGTGTCCTGACGTTGGCTCTCCCACCTCAGAGGCACAGCCCTGACGCCTGGCTGCAGCACCAAGAGACTGTCCTCACACAGCTCAGAATGCAAGGGAGAAAATATAGAAAGAAAGAAAGAAGGAGGATAAAATGAAATAAAGATAAAAGATAATAAAGTTATTAAAATAAAAAAATATTAAGAAAAATAAATTTTAAGTAAAAAAAAGAAAGCGGACTTACAGAAACCTAGGACAAATGGTGAAAGCAAAGTTATACAGACAAAATCTCACACAGAAGCATACACATACAGACTTGTAAAAAGAGGTAAAGGGGAAAAAAGAATATATCTTGCTCCCACAGTGCACCTGCTCAATTTGGGATGATTCATTGTCTATTCATGTATTCACAGATGCAAGGTACATCAAGTTGATTGTGGAGATTTAATCCACTGCTCCTGAGGCTGCTGGGAGGGATTTCCCTTTGTATTCTTTGTTTGCACTGCTCCCTGGGTTCAGCATGGATTTGGCCCCGCCTCAGCGTGTAGGTCACCTGAGGGCGTCTGTTCTTCGCTCAGACAGGATAGACTTAAAGGAGCAGCTGATTTGGGGGCTTGGCTCACTCAGGCAGGGGGAAGGGAGGGGTATGGTTGCGGGCTGAGCCTGTGGCAGCAGAGGCTGGTGTGACGTTGCAGCAGACTGAGACACGCTGTGCATTCTCCCGGGGAAGTTGTCCCTGGATCACAGGACCCTGGTAGTGGCGGGCGGCACAGGCTTCCTGGAAGGGAGATGTGGACAGTGACCTGTGATTGCTCACAGGTTTTTGGTGGCGGCAGCACCAGCCTTTGTGTCTCACGCCCATCTCTGCAGCTCCTTTAAGCAGTGCTCTTAATCCCCTCTCTTCACACACTAGGAAACAAAGAGGCAAGAAAAAGTCTCCTGCTTCTTCGGCAGGTCCAGACTTCTTCCCGGACTCCCTCCCAGCTACCTGTGGTGCACTAACCCCTTCAGGCTGTGTTCATGCCACCCACACCAGTCCTCTCCCTGTGATCCGACTGAAGCCCGAGCCTCAGCTCCAGCCCTCGCTCACCCAGGCGGGTGAGCAGGGAAGCCTCTCGGGCTGGTGAGTGCTGGTCAGCACCAATCCTCTGTGCAGGAGTCTCTCCGCTTTGCCCTCCACACCCCGGTGGCTGCGCTCTCCTCATGGCTCTGAAGCTTCCCCCCCGACCCCACCACCCCCCGCCATCCACAGTCTCTGCCCACGAAGGTGCTTCTAGTGTGTGGAAACATTTCCTCCCTCACAGCTCCCTCCCACTGGTGCAGGTCCCGTCCCTATCATTTTGTCTCTGTTTATTCTTTTTTCTTTTGCCCTACCCAGGTATTTGGGGGAGTTTCTTGCCTTTTGGGAGGTCTGAGATCTTCTGCCAGCATTCAGTGGGTGTCCTATAGGAGCAGTTCCCCATGTAGATGTATTTCTGATGTATCTGTGGGGAAGAAGGTGATCTCAGTGTCTTACTCTTCCACCGTCGTCCTCAACTCTCCTCTAGTGTTTCAATTTGTTGCATTTTCTCTTGAGTTTTTTCTTAGACCTTTCATCACTCCGCTTACATTAACCATTTGTTGTTGCATATTGTCTACTTTTACCCATAACATTATTTTTTAAAAATCTGTCTGATAATTCCAATTTCTGTATCATATTTGAGGTAGGTTTTTATGTCTGTTTTGTCTCTTCAGATTGTTATTTATCTCTTAAAATGTCTTGCAATTTTTTGTTGAAAACTGACATTTTGTATTAGACAACAGGAATTGATGCAAATCTGCCTTTAGTGTGAGGCTTTATATTAATCTGGCTATGAGTTGGAGTGTATTTAACTTTTGCTGTAGCTATAGGTGATAGAAATTTCAACGTTCTATAGTGTCTTTTTTTTTGTCTCCTGTATTATCTTTTTGTTTTCCTAAAACTTCTTAAATAGACTCTGAGCTGTTATCCACAGTTATTATAATGGAGTCCTTTTGATGTGGTGGTTACATGAAGGAGAGAAAAAGTTTTTTACAATCTTATTATTAAGCTTCAGTCTTTTAGTCTTCTTTTGTCCCTAGGCTGTGACCTTTACAAATATTTATTAGATTTCTTTCCTCCTCAGATAAGATAGAGATGCTAGAAGGCTGGAGTTGGGTAATTGCCCTTCCCCCAGGTGCAGTAAGAATCTGGTGGAGGCTTTTCTCCTGGAAAGTAGGCTTTTGTTATGGAGAATGTTATGGGCATATTTCAAAATGCTGTCTTTTCCCTTTCCCCAGTAAGAACTATTAGGGGATTTTTCTTGGCTCTTCACCAAGAGAACTTACTGGAATTCCTGGAGGTAAAACCCTCAAAAGTATCAGGGATCCCTAAGACTGTGACCATCAGAAGTTTCTTATTCTCATCCACTCCACCCTCAGCCTCCAGCCATTTGTCAAAATTGTCTCAAGCATTTCCATCAGTGTATGGTTCCAGCAGATCCTGTTCCAAGTAAGTTGATCTCAACTGTGATTCTCTATATTCACCTATGTCTCCAAATTTCTGAGTGGCAGTTCGCTCAGTGATTTCAATTGCCTAATGAGTCCAAGAAAAGTCATTGATATTTTTGTATTCTTCTTTGTTCTTGTAAAAACATGAGTTACAGTTACCAAGATATTTACTGATTTGAGCTAAAGCCAAAGTCTAATGCTGCCAATATAATATTAAAGGAAAACCAGATTTTTTAAAAAAAGGACAACAGATTAAAATGCAAAATATACAGAAATGATCACAACCCTGTTAAACCTACCCACAGTTTAAAATAATTTCCTTTGAATAGGAGGGTAATAGTTGATTGTCTTTGCATTTTATATTACCATGTTTTCCAAATTATGTTCAGTGACCACATTTTACTTTTATAACTATAAATATATTTTATAATTATAAATATAAATATTTACAATTCTGAGAATAAATATACTGTAATTATTTAAGGACTTTGGAGAAATTTTGCCTACTGGATTCTTTGCTCATCTCATTATATTTTAACTGATGCTGGATGAATTTCTTAATTATTCAGTGACTCAGATTCCTTTTATGTAAAATGAGAATACTAGTTTGCTACCCCATAACATAGTCAGCAGAATTAAGGGATTAATGTATGAAAACTGCTTACTACTTTAAATAAATACTTTATTTATTATATTGTTTGAAATAAGCAGTTGAGAAACTGTTTCAGTTTTGAATTTATTAAAACAAATGTAATTTATTATTCATTTCCCTTGATGAATCCATAGGCTGAGTTACTCATCATCTTCTCAAGTGGGTCAATTAAATGTTTCTCACTATCTCTTTTGCCAGTGATCTAGTCTCTGCTTCTACTCATAAGCAATGGCCCTTAACAGCGTGGGGGTCTGAGAATGCTGGAAGGGCATCAGATTGGAGACTATCTGGCCTTGAGAAAACACCACAGAAAAATACATGAATATTTAGAGAGAATAAAATATGCAAATTAAAAAAAATATTTCACAAATCTTATCTCTGACTTGCAACTCTGACAGAAAATAAATGTGAATTTCATGTTTACGCACTTGACAGTATTTCTTCCAAGAAATCAATGTGTAATTTGTATGATGGATTTTAGTGGAGTTGACAGGGTTCATATTTGACCTTCCTTGTTTATTATAACTTTCACTAATATTTGATTCTTATTTAAAGAGCAAAACATATTTTATAACAGATACAGTACATTTTAACAGGATTGAATCTTTCAGCAGCTTGAATTGATGTTCTTGATTTTCTTGGAAAACTATGTGAACTTTAATTATTAATGTTGAAAATAAAATAACAATACTATACTGTAAAAAAAGACACTTAAAATATACTTGTCATAGCTTAACAATTTTCATGTCTGTTTTTATTCCAGTTAGAGCTTTTTGATACCCTTGCTTTTACCTGAAAGGCAGGTGAACTTGTATTATGAAACTTCAATTTTAAGTATGATTTTGAAAATGGATTCTAGAAAAGTACACAGAGTATTGAAAATTCCACGCAGTATTTAAAAGAAGATTGGTTCAGGGCTTCCCTGGTGGCTCAGTGGTTGAGAGTCTGCCTGCCGATGCAGGGGACACAGGTTCATGCCCCAGTCTGGGAAGATTCCACATGCCACGGAGTGGCTGTGCCCATGAGCCATTCCGCTGAGCCTGCGCGTCCAGAGCCTGTGCTCTGCAACAGGAGAGGCCACAACAGTGAGAGGCCTATGTACTGCAAAAAAAGAAAAAAAAAGAGGATTGGTTCAAAGTCCTTATTCAGATGGTTTATCTTGTATTCAACAAAAAGAAGGCATCGAATACAGAAAGATACAATAATTTGAACTTTAAATCACAGATATATGACAACTACATGATTCTCTATGTTCAGTAAGTATATCTATTATATTATTAAAAAACAAATTTAAAATATAATGGTAAATGCTGATTAAAAAAAATTTCTTTAGGCTTTGCACACATTTTTACATGCTTTATATATAATATTCTTCAAATCTCCTTGATGGCCAATGAACTATATAATGTAAGTGATAAAATAAAGTTCTTGGAAAATCCAGAAATGTATCTATTAAAGCTAAAAAAGAAAATTAAAATATAATGGTAATTGCTGATTTAAAAAACTATATATTTTTTATTTTGGGGAAGATATATATTGATTCACATCATTTTGTAACAGTTCTGAACATAGTCACAAGATCTATAGATTTTTACACAAGACCACAATCCATTTATGCATTATTAATAAAAGTTTGAGAACCAAAAATGGATTCCACAAGAAAAAGAAAGACTGAGAAGTTTATTTTTCAGATCATATGGCATTAACAAATGATACTTTTGATTTCAAACACTTACAAACTAGAGTGACATTCAAAGTGGAAAAACAGTTTCAAAAAACATAGGTAAAAATCTATATCTCAATGAATTCTAATACTTGTAGACTCATTTTTAGTAAATATTTGAAATAATAGAATAAGAACAATGTAACAAACCTGGATTTGGGCAGCATTTTCAAATAAGCAAAAGAATCTGGTAGTTGATGATGTCAAGTGGGTAATAAACAATTCATTATACTAGTAGTAAAACTAAACCAAATATAGAAAACTATATTTCATTGAAACATGGCAAACTAAACTTGGGATTCATTTTTCCTCCTTCCTGGAGACAATACCAACAGAAATAAATGTGAGGTTGAAATATCTGAAAATATAAGACAAGAATTATGAGAGAGAGGGACCTTCAAGATGGTGGAAGAGTAAGAAGTGGAGCTCACCTTCCTCCCCACAAACACATCAGAAATACATCTACATGTGGAACCACTCCTACAGAACACCTACTGAATGCTGGCAGAAGACCTCAGACTTCCCAAAAGGCAAGAAACTCCCCACGTACCTGGGTAGGGCAAAAGAAAAAACAGAGACAAAAGAATAGGGATGGGACCTGCACCACTGGGAGGGAGCTGTGAAGGAGGACAAATTTTCACACAATAGGAAGACCCTTCACTGGTGAACACTGGGGGTGGGCAGGGAGGAAGCTTCAGAGACACAGAGGAGAGCACAGCAACAGGGGTGCAGAGGGCAAACCAGAGATATTTACACACAGAGGATTGGTGTCAACCAGCACTCACCAGACTGAGAGGCTTGTCTGCTCACCCGCAAGGGTGGGTGGAGGCTGGGAGCTGAAGCTTGGGTTTTGGAGGTCAGAACCCAGGGAGAGGACTGGAGTTGGCTACATGAACACAGCCTGAAGGGCACTAGAGTGCCACAGATGGCCAGGAGGGAGTCCAGGGAAAAGCCTGGAACAGCCTAAGAGGCAAGAGAAAATTGTTTCGGGATACACGAGGACAGGGGATTCAGACAACCAACTAAACGAGCTCCAGGCCTGTGTGCAAACACAGGTCACTATCCCCACCTCCCCTCCAGGGAACATGTGCAGTCCACTATTGCCAGGGTCCCATGATCCAGGGACAACTTCCCTGGGAGAACACACAGCATGCCTCAACGTGGTGTAATAATCACACTAGCCTCTGCCACTGCAGGCTCGCCCTACATTCTGTATCCCACATTCTCCCTGGCTGGAGTGAGTGAGAGCCCCCTACTCAGCTGCTGTTTTAACCCAGTCTTGTCTGGGCAGGGAACAGAAACCCTCAGGTTACATACAAGCAGAGACAGGGCCAAATCCAAAACTGAACCCCAGGAGATGAGTGAACAAAGAAGATAAAGGGAAATTGCTCCCAGCAGCCTCAGGAGCAACAGATTAAATCTCCAAAATCAACTTGATGTACCTTGAATATCTGGAATACCTTAATAGACAATAAATCATCTCAAAATTGAGGTGGCAGACGTTGGGAGCAACTGCAGACTGAGGTTTGCTTTCTGCATCTAATTTTTTTCTGGTTTTATGTTTATTTTAGTTAAGTATTTAGAGTTTATTATCATTGGTAGATTTGTTTATTGATTTGGTTGCTCTCTTCCTTTTATATATATATATATATATATATAATTTATTTCCTTTTGCTCTTTTTGTGAGTGTGTATGGATATGCTCTTTGTGTGATTTTCTCTGTATAGTTTTACTTTCACTATTTGTCCTAGAGTTCTGATGGTCCTTTTTCTCTTTTTTATATACTTTTTAGTGCTTGTTATCACTGGTGGATTTGTTTTTTAGTTTGGCTGCTCTCTTCTTCCTTTCTGTTTCTTTTTTTAATTACTTGTTAATTTTTTAATTATAATATGTTTTTATTTTTTATTTTAATAACTTTATTTCATTTGATTTTTTTCTTTATTTCATTCTTTTTCTCTCCTTTTTCTTCCAAGCTGTGTAGCTGACAGGGTCTTGGTGCTCCAGCCGGATGTCAGGCCTGAGCCGTTGAGGTGGGAGAGCTGAGTTCAGGACACTGGTCTACTAGAGACCTGCCAACTCCACATAACATCAAACTGTGAAAGCTCTCCCAGAGATTGCCATCTCAATTCTAAGACCCAGCTCCACTCAACAACCAGAAAGCTACAGTACTGGACACCCTATGCCAAACAACCAGCAAGACAGGAACACAACCACACCCATTAGCAGAGGGTGCCTGAAATCATAATAAAGTCACAGACACCCCAAACACACCACAAAATGCAGTCCAGCCCACCAGAAAGACAAGATCCAGCCTCATCCACCAAAACACAGGCACCAGTCCCCTCCACAAGGAAACCTACACAACCCACTGAAGAAACCTAGGCCAATGGGGGCAGACACCAAAAACAACAGAAACTACAAACTTGCAGCCTGCAAAAAGGAGACCCCAAACACTGTAAGTTAAGCAAAATAAGAAGAGAGAGAAATACACAGCAGATGAAGGAACAAGGAAAAACCCACCAGGCAAGGTAAATAAAGAGGAAATAAGAAGTCTACTAGAAAAAGAATTCAGAGAAATGATAGTAAAGATGATACAAAATCTTGTAAATACAATGGAGAAAATATAAGAAACCTTTAACAAGGACCTAGGACAACTAAAGAGCAAAGAAACAATGATGAAAAACAAAATAAATGGAATTAAAAATTCTCTAGAAGGAATCAATAGCAGAATAACTGAGGCAAAGAAGGTATAAGTGAACTGGAAGATAAAAAAGTAGAAATACTTAATGAGAGCCAAATAAAAAGAATGGAACAGTCCCAGAACCCTCTGGGACAACATTAAATACACCACGTACAAACTATAAGGGTCCCAGAAGAAGAAGAGGAAAAGAAAGGGACTGAGAAAATATTTGAATAGTTTTTAGTTGAAAGTTTCCCTAATATGGGAAAGGGAAAAATCAACCAAGTCCAGGAAGTGCAGAGAGTCTCATACAGGATAAATCCAAGGAGAAACACGCCAAGACACATATTAATCAAACTATTAAAAATTAAATACAAAGAAAAAAAATCTTAAAAGCAGCAAGGGAAGAACAACAAATAATATACAAGGGAAACCACATAAGGTTAACAGCTGATCTTTCAGCAGAAACTCTGCAAGTCAGAAGGGAGGGGCAGAACATCTTTAAAGTGATGAAAGGGAAAAACCTACAACCAAGATTACTCTACCCAGCAAGGATCTCATTCAGATTTCATGGAAAAATTAAAACTTTTACAGACAAGCAAAAGCTAAGAGAATTCAGCACCACCAAAACAGCTTTACAACAAATGCTAAAGGAACTTCACAAGGCAGGAAACACAAGAGAAAGAGAAGACCTACAATAACAAACTTAAACAATTAAGAAAATGATAATAGGAAGATACATATCAATAACTACCTTAAATATAAATGGATTAAATGCCAGAACCAAAAGACATAGACTGGCTGAATTGATGCAAAAACAAGACCCATGTATATGCTGTCTACAAGAGACTCACTTCAGACCTGGAAACACATACCAACTGAAAATGGGAGGATGGAAAAAGATATCCCATGCAAATGGAATTCAAAAGAAAGCTGGAGTAGCAATTTTTATAGCAGACAAAATACATTTTAAAATAAAGACTATTACAATAGACAAAGAAGGACACTATATAATGATCAAGGGATCAATCCAAGAAGAAGATATAACTATTGTAAATATTTATGCACCCAACATAGGAGCACATCAATACATAAGGCAAATACTAATAACCATTCAAGGGAGAATCAACAGTAAAACAATCACAGTAGGAGACTTTAACTCCCCACTTTCATGAATGGAGAGGTCAACCAAAATGAAAATAGATAAGGAAACACAAGCTTTAAATGATACATTAAACAAGATGAACTAAATTGATATTTATAGGATATTCCATCCAAAAACAACAGAATACAATTTCTTCTCAAGTGCTCATGGAAAATTCTCCAGGATAGGTCATATCTTGGGTCAGAAATCAAGCCTTGGTAAATTTAAGAACATTGAAATCGTATCAGATATCTTTGCTGATGACAACTCTATGAGACTAGATATCAATTACAGGAAAAAATCTGTAAAACATACAAAAACTTGAAGGCTAACCTATACACTATTAAATAGCCAAGAGATCACTGAAGATCAAAGAAGAAATCAAAAATACCAAGAAAGAAATGACAATAAAAACATAATGACCCAAAACCTATGGGATGTCACAAAAGCAGTTCTAAGAGGGAAGTTTATAGCAATACAATTCTATCTCAAGAAACAAGAAACATCTCACATAAACAACCTAAACTTACAGCTAAAACAATTAGAGAGAGAAGAACAAAAAGCATCACAAAGTTAGTGGAAGGAAACAAATCATAAAGATCAGATCAGAAATAAATGAAAAAGAAATGAAACAATAGCAAATATCAATAAAACTAAAAACTGGTTCTTTGAGAAGATAAACAAAATTAATAAAACTTCAGCCAGACTCAGTGAGAAAAAAAGGGAGAAGACTCAAATCAATAGAATTAGAAATGAAAAAGAAATAACAAAAAACACTGCAGAAATGCAAAGGATCATGAGGTATTACTACAAGAAATTATACACTAATAAAATGAACAACCTGGAAGAAATGGAAAAATTCTTAGAAAAGCTCAACCTTCCGAGACTGAACCAGGAAGAAATAGAAAATACAAACAGACCAATCACAAGCACTGAAATTGAAATGATGATTAAAAATCTTACAACCAATCAAAAGCCCAAGACCAGATGGCTTCACAGGCAAATTCCATCAAATATTTAGAGAAGAGCTAACACCTATCCTTCTCAAACTCTTCCAGAATATAGCAGAGGACAGAACACCCTCAAACTGATTCTACGAGGCTACCATTACCCTGATACCAAAACCTGACAAAGATGTCATAAAGAAAGAAAACTACAGGCCAATATCACTGATGAACATAGATGCAAAAATCCTCAACAAAATACTACCCAATGGAACATTAAAAGGATCATACACCATGAACAAGTGAGGTTTATCCCAGGAATGCAAGGATTCTTCAATATTCACAAGTCAATCAATATGATAAACCATATTAACAAATTAAAGGAGAAAAAAATATGATCATCTCAATAGATGCAGAAAAAGTGTTTGGCAAAATTCAACACACATTTATGGTTAAAAAAACCCAGAATATAGACATAAAGGGACCTTACCTCAACATAATAAGGGCCATATATGACAAACCCACAGCCAACATCATTCTCAATGGTGAAAATCTGAAACCATTTCCTCTAAGATCAGGAAAAAGACAAGGTTGCCCACTCTCACCACTATTATTCAACATAGTTTTGGAGTGTTAGCCACAGCAATCAAAGAAGAAAAAGAAATAAAAAGAATCCAAATCAGAAAAGAAGAAGTAACACTGTCACTGCTTACAGATGACATGATACTATATATAGAGAATCCTAAAGATGCTACCAGTAAACTACGAGAGCTAATCAATGAATGTGGTAAAGTAGCAGGATACAAAATTAATGCACAGAAATCTCTTGCATTCCTACACACTAATAATGAAACATCTGAAAGAGAAAGCAAGGAAACACTCCCATTTACCATTGCAAAAAAAAGATTAACATACCTAGGAATAAACCTACCTAGGGAGACAAAAGACCTGTATGCAGAAAACTACAAGGCAGTGATGAAAGAAATTAAAGATGATACAAACAGATGGAGAGATATGCCATATTCTTGGATTGGAAGAATCAACATTGTGGAAATGATTATACTACACAAAGCAATCTACAGATTCAATGCAATCCCTATCAAACTACCAATGGCATTTTTCACAGATCTAGAACAAAAAGTTTCGCAATTTATATGGAAACAAAAAAGACCCCGAATAGGCAAAGCAATCTTGAGAAAGAAAAACAGAGCTGAAGGAATCAGGCTTCTGGACTTCAGACTATACTACAAAGCTAAAGTAATCAAGATGGTATGATACTGGTAAAAAAACAGAAATACAGATCAATGGAACAGGATAGAAAACCCAGACGTAAACCCACACGCATATGGTCACCTTAGTTTTGATAAAGGAGGCAAGAATATACCACGGAGAAAAGACAATCTCTTCAATAAGTTTTGCGGGGAAACTGTACAGCTACATGTAAAAGAATGAAATTAGAACACTCCCTAACACCATACATAAAAATAAACTAAAAATGGATTAAAGACCTAAATGCAAGGCGAGACAGTATAAAACTTTTAGAGGAAAACATAGGCAGAATACTCTATGACATAAATCACAGCAAGATCCTTTTAGACCCACCTCCTAGAGAAATGGAAATAAAACAAAAATAAACAAATTGGACCTAAAGAAACTTAAAACCTTTTGAACAACAAAGGAAACCATAAACAAGACAAAAAGACAACCCTCAGAATGTGAGAAAATATTTGTATATGCAGCAACTAACCAAAGATTTATCTCCAAGATTTACAAGCAGCTCATGCAGCTTAATATCAAAAAAAACAAAATACCCAATCCAGAAATGGGCAGAAGACCTAAATAGACATTTCTCCAATGATGATATACAGATTGCCAATAAACACATGAAAGGATGCTCAACATCACTAACCATTAGAGAAATGCAAATCAAAACTACAATGAGGTATCACCTCACACCAGTCAGAATGGCCATCGTCAAAAAAATCTACAAACAATAAATGCTGGAGAAAAGGGAACCCTCCTGCACTGTTGGTGGGAATGTAAATTTATACACCCACAATGGAGAACAGTTTGGAGATTCCTAAAAAACTAAAAATAGAACTACTCTATGAACCAGCTATCCCACTACTGGGCATATATCCTGAGAAAACCATACTTCAAAAACATACATGCACCCCAATGTTCATTGCAACTCTATTTACAATAGCCAGGACATGGACTCAACCTAAGTGTCCATCAAAAGATGAATGGATAAAGAATATATGGAACATATATACAGTGGAATATTACTCAGCCATAATAAAAATGAAATTGAATTATATGTAGTGAGATGGATGGATCTAGAGTCTGTCATACAGAGTGAAGTAAGTCAGAAAGAGAAAAACAAATACTGTATGCTAACACATACATATGGAATCTAAAAAAAGAAAAGAAAAGTGTTTCTGAAGAACCTAGGGGTAGGACAGGAATAAAGACACAGACATAGAGAATGGACTTGACATGGGGAGGGGAAGGGTAATCTGGAACTAAGTGAGAGAGTGACATGGACATATATACAGTACCAAATATAAAATACATAGCTAGTGGGAAGCAGCCGCATAGCTCAGGCATATTACCTCGGTGCTTTGTGACCATCTGGAGGGGTGGGATACAGAGTGTGGGAGGGAGACACAAGAGGGAAGAAATATGGGGATACATGTATATGTATAGCTGATTCACTTTGTCATACAGCAGAAACTTACACGCAATTGTAAAGCAATTATACTCCAATAAAGATGTTAAAAAAAAAAAAAAGAATTGTGAGAAATCTTTGATACCAAAGAGTGGGGTTGATTACCAATGTGTATAGGGGTGTATGTATGTGGAGAAGAGGAAGGGAGCAAGGAAGAAGAAGAACCATGAACTAAAGACAAGAAAAATGCTGGGGCAGATTTTGTTTTCTTATGAGCATTTTCAAATATACAGAAAAGTTTATATACTGAAAATGAGCACCTATTTCCTGGATTCTTCCATTAACTTTATTTTAAAGTACACTATTTTATGGATCACTTATAGGTTTACAGAGAAATTGAGGAGAAATTATAGTTTCCATATAATCCTGCCCTTCCACAACAGGGGGTACCACAGTTTATTTATCCTTTCACTTACTGAAGGACATCTTTGTTGCTTTGAAGTGTTGCTGATTATGCTCACACCTGCTATAAACAAATGTATGCTTTTATTTATTTATTTTTTTGTATGGGTATAAATTTTCAACTCATTTTGGTTAATACCAAGGAACACAATTGCTGGATTTCATAGTGAGAATGCGTTTAGTCTTATAAGAAACAGTCAGACAGTCTTCTAAAATGGCTGCTAAGATTATGTCGCCCCCACCCCCCAAATCCATATGCTGAAGCCTTAAACCCAATGATACTATTTGGAGATGTGGTCTTTGGGAGATAATTAGATTTAGATGTGGTTGTGAGGACAGGGCCCTCATGATGGGTTTAGTACCCTTCTAAGAAGAGATACCAGACCACTTGTGCTCTCTCTCTCTCTCTCTCTCTCTCTCTCTCTCTCTCTCTCTCCAGTCCACCATGTGAGGACACATCAAGAAGGCAGCCATTTACAAGCCAGGAAGAACCTCAACATACCACAACCTGATCTTAGACTTCTGACCTCCAAAACTGTAAGAATATATTTTTTTGTTATTTAAGCCACCCAATTTATGATATCATGTTATGGCAGCCCAAGCTAACTAATATTGGTACGAAGAAGCAGACTGCTGCTGTAACAAATAACTAAAATATGTATGCAGCTTTAGAATTGGGTAATGGGTAGAGGCTAGAAGAGTTTTGAGATGCTTACTAGAAGTATGGACATTAACGTGATTCTGGTAAGATCTCGGAAATGAGGAACATTTTATTGGAAATTGAAAAACAAAACAAAACAAAAACAAAAAACTATGCTTGTTATAAAATAGCAAATAACTGAGCTCTCTTCCAGTGTTTTTTAGAGGTAGAACTTGTGAATGATGAAATTGAATATTGAATATATAGCTGAGGATACTTCTAAGCAAAGTGTTGAAAATGTAAAATGTGAAAGATGAATTGAAAAAGGAATTGTTAAACAAAAGGGAAGCAGAACATGAAGATATTGAAAATTTTCAACCCATCCATTTGGCAAAAAATGAGAAAGGATATTCTTAAGAAACACTAAGGGTTTGGCTGGACTATCACTTGATAAAAAGTTTATGGTATTATAGGAACAGAAATGTTGCCAGTTTGAACTGAAGGAGTTAAAGACAGAACACAATAAAGGAAGGCTGTCAGAATTCTTGAGTTTAACAGGATAAGATGATAGAACTATTTGGCTGCAAAAATTTGCTATTTTTCAAGAAGAGAAAATAAATCATTTCAAAGGTAATTTACAGATCATCAGGACCACTGCCTTTGTTTCAACAGATCAGAAGGCCTCCACACAAAGCCTTGGACGCAGGAATGCATGGCAAAGGCATAAAGGTGGGACCACCCAGCAGTGCCTGGAGGCAGGACCTCAGCCCAGCAGAGTCATGAGGCAGAAACCTCACTTAGAGCAGTAGGGGTGACTCTACTGCCCTATAAGGTAGAGTATAGAACAAAAGAAGAATATTCTCAATGCCATTGTATTTTGGAAGTACATCACTTGTCTGGTTTTACAGGTTCACAATTGGAGAGCAATCTTCCTCAGGATGAATTGTACCTTGAGTTTCATCCATATTTGATTTAGAGGAAACTTTGGACTTTAGACTTTATAAGTGATGCTGAAATAATTTAATAATTTTTGGGTTTGTTGGAATGGAATGAAAGTATTTTGGGGGTGTGAAAGACATTAATTTTGAGTCCCCTGGGGTGGAATGTTATGAACTGAATTGTATAACCCCCAAATTCATATGTTGAAGCCCTATCACTCAGTGTGACTATATTGGAGATAGAGCTTTTAGGAGGTATTTAAGATTAAATGAGTTCATAAAGGTAGGGTCCTAATTTGACAGTATTAGTGGCTTTATAAGAAGATGAAGAGAGAGAGCACTCTTTCCAAGAGTATGCACCAAGGAAAGGCCATATGAACAACACATAGTAAGAAGGCAGCTGTCTGTAAGTCAAGGACAGATACTCACCAGAAACCAATTTGGCCAGCATCTTAATCTCAGACTTCCCAACTTCCAGAACTGTAAGAAAGAAATTTCTATTTCTTATGTAATCCAGTCTATGATATTTTGTTATGGCAGAGCAAGCTAAAGAAGACAGGTCCATTTTGAGTAATGTTTTGTGAAAGGTGTAAAGTCTGTGTCAAGATTAATTTTGGGGGTGGATATGGATGCCAAGTTGCTCCAGGACCATTTGTTGAAAAGACTATTCTTTCTCCAAAGAATTGCCTCTGCTCCTTTTTCAAAGTTCATTTAATTGTATTTGTGTGGTATTATTCTTTCTGAGTTCTCTATTCTGTGTCATTGACCCCTTTGTCTATTCTTTTGCTAATACAATACTATCTTAATTACTATAGCTGTAAGTTCTGAAGTTGGGTAATATTAGTCCTCTGATATTGTTGTTCTTCAATATAGTGTTAGCTATTGTCTTTGCAGTTCCATACAAACTGTAGAATCAGTTTGTCAATATCATCACAATAATTTGTTATTATGATTGAGATTGTGTTTAATTTGTAGATCAATTTTGGATAAACAGACATCTTTATAATATTGAATATTTTTATCCATGAACATGGAATATCTCTCCATTAATTTATGTATATTTTTATGCCTTTTATCAGAAATCTATAAAATTATTTCCTCATAAATTTTGTACATATTTTATTACATTCATATCTAAATATTTCATATTTAGGTGTTAATGTGAATAATATGTTGTAATGTTAAATTCTAATTGTTTATTGCTAGTATATAGGAAAGCATTTGACAATTTTATGTTAACCTTGTATGTATTCTGAAACATTGCAATAATCATTTATTAATTTCAGTAGATTTTTGTCAATTTTTTTTGATTTCCTACATAGATAATCATGTCATCTGTGAACAAAGACAATTTTTTTTTCCTCTCCAATTGGTACACATTTTATTTCTTATTAGATCAGCTGTGACTTCCACTGTGATATTTCCTAGTAGTGGAGACAGAAGGTGTCCCTGTATTCTCCCTGGTCTTAGGTGGAAAGTATCTAGTTTCTTAGCATTAAGTATGAAAGTATATATAGAACTAAATATTTAAAACAAGGAAAGTTTTCAAATAAAACAATCTTTTTCAGCAAATTAGGTATAAGAAGTAATTGCATCGATTTGATAAGTATTGATATCATCTACCAAAATTCTATAGCCCACATCATACCTGATAGTAAAAGACTACAATGCTTTACCCTTAAGATTGGAAATTAAGCAAGGATGTTCAATCTCATAACCTTTATTCAACATTATACTGGAAGTTGTAGGCATTGTAATAGTTATATATGATACCTGATATAATAATGATATATAGTATATATTATACATAAATATATATTATACGTAAATATATAATATGTATACTTATATATGTATATGTATGTGTGTCTATATAAATAGAAAAGTATGTAGAGCTTAAAATTTTAAGAATACATTCAACTTTAAATATATATATATAATATATGTTTTTGTATTATATAAATAATAGTATATATAACAACTTAAAAGTATTATAGAGTTAAATTTAGAAATTAAAACTTTTAGAAACACTACAGAAATTTTTCAAGGTGTAAGGATAGGCAAAAATTTATAGACTCAATATGGAAAGCATAATCCATATTGAAAAACCCATGACAAATTCTGAACTGGATGTAACTTCAGGTAAAAAAGTATAAACTGGGAATGTCCCAGTAACAAGTGCTCATCTTGTACAGAATTAATATTTTTCATTGCTAGAAACTTAATAACATCACACACACAAAAAAATCTATTCACAACTGTCTGGACAAAATTATGTTAACATTTTGTTGTTGGTTTTTCTTTTTTATTTTCCCCACAGAAAGAAGAAAAGCCTTAGGGGACCACAGGAATAATTTTACTCTAAATATATTGAAGTGTCATGTTCTTAAAGGACACCCTCTAAATTATCCCACTAGCTATTTTTGACTAAGAATAATTTGAAGTTTATTTTTAGATAATGGAACATAATTTAAAGAATCAATGTACTCATTGGTATTTCAGTAGTTGTCAATGAATACAATTTATTTATCCAAAACTACAAAAGAAAGATTCTTAAGATTCTCTTTAGATAAGAATAGGTTATTATTATGGTTATACTGTCAACATATTGATTGATTAGACCTTACAATGCTTAAAGATGATCAATTACTCCCATGACTGTTATAAATCTCCATTGTATGTGACACAACAATTCATCTTACCACATAGTACATTGAAAATATACTTGTGCCATTTTGAATATTTCTTTCTGTATTGATTACACAAGTATATGAAACTCAAATCTGTTTCTTTTTTTTTGATGTAGAGAAAGCCCTTTATAATGGAAATATATACTGGATGAGAATAAAAAGAACTAATTTTTTAATCAACTTCACCAATTATGTGTTATTTGTCATCCAGCCAATTAGTCCCATGTTGTTGGATTTGAAAGATAAATAAAATAAAATATGGATGGATAAGAAGGAGACCAAAAGATGAGATAAAATAAGAATGAATGACAAGGGGCACCAATACAAGAACAGTAAGTTATTTGTTCAAATCTGTTCATTAAAAAATTAAAATAAAAGTTGTTGCCTATTATCTCACTTTATAAGAGAAAAGATAAAGTAACAATGAAAGAGTAAGAAGAGCACAATCCCAGAGTAAAAAGGCACATCAATAAATTGAATAAATTTGCTAATGTGACAAAATCACCAAGTAATCATATTTTAAAATATTTTGTTTTGGATTGGTAAAAACTTTTCAATGGATCTTTACTTAGGTTTAGATTCTGAGAACAACTGTACTAAGTTTATCTTCACTTAGCTGTTATTTATTTATTTATTTATTTGTAATTTAGGGATGGTTACTTTTTACCAATTGACATCACGGAGGCCTAATAAGTTACATAAGAGAAATATAAACCAAAAGAAAAGTAAAGTAGGTAAGACTTAAAAGTTTAACACATTCAACTTTAAATGATTACTTTGTAAAAATAAATGTGCTTTAAGCAACTTAGAACTTTTTGTTTTCTTTCATTTTCTATAGATTTCCCAGTCAGCCAAAATAGTTTATACATAAATTTGCTTCATAAGTATCAGTTCACATTCATCAGGACAAACACAAAAAAAGGGGTAGAAGGGTTAGACAGGTGGTTAGATATTTGAATGTGAATTTAATGTCACTGGGAATACTTATGTAAATAAGTGCTAAAGCAATATGCATGTATTTATTTACGTACATATTTCACTGACCACTCATGATAGAGCATGTGCCAAACAGTGTTATGAAAAACTGAGCACATTTAACTGTAATATGTGAGATTAGTTTTGATCTTTTGCTAAAGACTCTGGCAGGTAAATGTTTGTGAACCCATCCTTTGGCAGACTGTTAACTTGTTGACATAAAAATTGTACTTTAAGTAGAGCAGCTCCCAGGAGCAGATGGGAGAGCAAGAAGACTTTAAAATCCCTGGCCATTTTTCATGGGACTTGTTGAAACTACTTACAGAATAGAATACAACTGCCCAAGCCACAGAGACTACGTAACAAAGACTTGTGAAGTAAATTTTTCAATAACGTGGATTACTGTGCAAAAGTAGGAAAGACAGTTCCACATCTGAAGCTGCAGGAAAGGTTAAGTGCATGGTTTGCTATCATGTATTCATTTGCATACAAATGCCTTTCTGACATTTTAACTATTGTTTCTGAAAAATAATTGGTTTGTGCTTCTGAAATCACCCAATACAATGCATAAAATGTGGTTTACACATAAATTATTTTTAAACTTTATTTTTTCCTTTTTCTTTCCTTCTCTCCCTCCTTTCATTATTCCTACCTTACTTCTGAACTGGCTATCATAGTTATAAAATTTACTCTATAATTTATTAGGGTATAACAAGCACCCATTAGAAATGTAAAGCTGTAAAATGAAAATGAGGGAAAAAAAGCTCTGTCTCTACACAGGTTGGTTATGCAGCAAGACAAATAGATAACTACAAGTGAAGAGCATTTAAGTGTTCTTATGCTATGGTAGCTGTTCTAACAATTCTATAAAGATATTTTAATTCAATTAAGCTTGTTTCTTTATCCTTCATGAATTTATTTTTCTACTTAATTTGTCAAATTTTGAAGGAGGTCCCTTACATTGTTCCATTAAGAATAGATATTATAATATTATTATATTATAATAAAAAATGTCCTGAGTGACATCACCATCAGGGCAGCATAAGCCATCCCTTGCTTTTGACTCTTCCTAACATCTAAAATTTGACAAATATCCACAAACAAAAGTGCCGCTGTGGGAGCTGTGGGATGCAGCACCATAGGCCAAGGGACCCAGGAGTAGTATTACCCACCTGTGTGTTAGGGTATTGGGTTGATGAACCTTGTCATTGGCTGTGGATTTGGCAGAATCCTGTGAATGATCTACAATCCTTTTCAGCAGTATCACCTAAAAAAACACTGACTTGGATAGATATCCATGAACATGACAGCATTTGTAGAAGTGGAGATTTCTAGAGGAGAAATTCCAGCACTTAGTAGAGCAAAGAGTTTGGATGCATTGGAGTGGACGAGAGGAAATTTTCCAGGATCACCTCTCCTCATAGTGTGGCATAACTTAGAGAAAGAGGAGACCAGGGATCATTTCTGCAGGAAAAAGTAAAGAATGATGAGTGAAGGTCTGGCTTCCTCAGCTGTAGGTGATAATGCTAAAGAAACCCATTTCTCTCCTAGAGTATAAAAGTGAGAGTTTCCTGACTGGGGGGAGGGAAGAGATTGGGAAAGAGACAGATAAAAAATATCAGAGGACATGAGAGGGGCAAGGTTCTAGCTGACTCCATTGTAGATTAACAGGAAGCCAACCCACGACCACAGGGAAATCTCACCTGAGGATCCCCCAGCTGACCAGTGGGTACCACTGATGCCCTAAGTGTCAAACACATAACTGCCACCACTTTGTGGCTGGCTCCTTGTGGGTGTTCCAGAGGACAGGGTAGAGAACAAACACAGGCGTGTGTGCAGAAAACAGAAGAGGATCTGTGGGCAAGGGAGAACCACAGTCTTGGGCTATAGTTTCACCATGGGGAAAATAAAACGGATGTGATCAACAGTCAACCAAGTGCATTGTAAAATTTAGAGAAGACATAGGAACTTAAGAATTCAACCACAAGAGAGAACAAGAAGCATGGAACAGGTGCATCCATAAAAGGTCAGAGAAAGCCCCAGATATTAACAGGACCTATAAAGAGTATCTCCCACTTGAAGATAGGAAAAAAAAAAAAAAACCAGAAAGAAATGAAGATGGGATATTGAAGAGATATCTGCACTCTTGTCTCCCATGTTTATTGTAATATTATTCACATTATCCAAGATAGGGACACAACTTAAACGTCTGTCAATGGATGAATGGATAAACAAGATGTGAGTTAGATGGTAGAAATAGATAGATAGATGATAGATAGATATCACGTGAACATAATCCAGCCATGAGAAAGAAGGAAATCCTACCATTTGGAACATGGATACACAAGGAGAACATTATGCTGAATGACATAAGTCAGACAGAGAAAGATAAATATTGTATGATATAATTTCTATGTGGAACCTAAAAAAGCCTCATAGAAAAAGGGTAGATTAGTCATTACAAAGGATTGGAGTGTGGAAGAAGGAAGAGATTGGGAGAGATGTTCAAAGAGCACACACTTAAAGTTAGGTGATGAATAAGTCCTGGAGATCTAATGAACAACAATTATGATTATAGTTAACAATAATGTGTTAGATATTTCAAATTTTCTAAGAAAGTAGATCATAAATGTTTTCACAACCCCAAAGAAATTAATTTATTGGACATAATGGAAAGATATTAGCTAATGATATGGTGGTAATCGTATTGCAATATATAATGTACCAAATTAAATTATATACTTTAAACTTACACAATGTTATATGTAATTATAGCTTAACAAAAAAGAAAAAAAATGAATTAAAAAACATTTAATAATATGCAGTACCCCCCTCATTATTTAATATTTTCCTTATTCATCTATAAATAAAAATAAGGTTGTCAATCTTCCTTTTTTGTTTACATTTTCTGGGAAAATATATTTCCATACTTTTGTTTTAAAGATAGTCCATGATTTCTCCCTCCTATTGTGATTTGATAGTCTACGTTCTTTTTCCGTTAGAACTTTCCTTAAAAAGATCAGCAAATATAAGTATTAGAAAAATAGGACCCGTTTCTTTATTTTTGTTTTTATTTTCATTTCTCTAGGACAGGGGTCCCCAACCCCCAGGCCGTGGACTGCTACCAGGCCGTGTCCTATTAGGAACCGGGCTGCACAGCAGGAGGTGAGTGGCAGGCAAGTGAGGGAAGCTTCATCTGTTGCTCTGCATCGCTCGCATTACAGCCTGAACAATCCCCCACCCCTTGTCTGTGGAAAAATTCTCTTCCACGAAACCAGTCCCTGGTGCCAAAAAGGTTGGGGACTGCTGCTCCAGGAGGTGGGTCAAAAAGGATCTTGCTGTGATTTATGTCATAGAGTGCTCTGTCCATGTTTTCTTCTAAGAGTTTTATAGTGTCTGGTCTTACATTCAGTTCTTTAATACATTATGAGTTTATTTTTGTGTATGGTGTTAGGGAGTGTTGTAATTTCATTCTTTTATATGTAGCTGTCCAGTTTTCCCAGCACCACTTATTAAAGAGACTGTCTTTTCTCCATTGTATATTCTTGCCTCCTTTGTCATAGATTAGGTGACCATAGGTGAGTGGGTTTATCTCTGGGCTTTCTATCCTGTTTCATTGGTCTGAATTTCTGTTTTTGTGCCAGTACCATACTGTCTTTATTACTGTAGCTTTGTAGCATATATATAATGGAATATTTCTCAGCCATAGAAAGGAAAGGAGTTGGGTCATTGGTAGAGATGTGGATGGACATACAAACTGTCATACAGAGTGAAGTAAGTCAGAAAGAGAAAAACAAATATCATATATTAATGCATATATGTGGAATCTCGAAAAATGGTATAGATGATATTATTTGCAAAGCAGAAATAGAGACACAAACATAAGCAACAAAAGTAATGGACACCAAGGTGGGAAAACAGAGGTGGGATGAATTGGGAGATTGGGTTGACATATATACACTATTGATACTATGTATAAAATAGATAACTAATGAGAACATACTGTATAGCTCAAGGAACTCTACTCAGTGCTCTGTGGTGATCTATATGGGAAGGAAATCCAAAAAAAGAGGGGATATGTGTATAAGTAGAACTGATTCACTTTGCTGTACAGTAGAAACTAACACAACATTGTAAAGCAATTATACTCCAGTAAAAATTAATTATTTTTTTTTACATATTAGAAAAATAAAATTTACTTCTAGAGCTAACAGAAAATATTCTCTTTTAGGTGACTGACCTGCCTTTATTTTAGCTCACAAAATCTTTATGAACTATTTTGATCTGAGTCACTTCAGGATAAAAGTGACATAGGTCAATTGCTCTGCATAATAAATATTGACAATTATGGAAATTAGAAGGAGTAGTACAAGGGAAGAAAGAAGAGATGAAAGATTGGTAAAGAAAGAGAACATAAACATGATAAAAGGTTTGAACATAATTGTACGAGTTAAGCAATAAATTATCTTAGCAGCTCTAATGGTCAACATTTAATTTTAAATTCTTGCTGGTATATGTCCTGTCACTTTTCCACGATGCGTTTTTCTTAAATCTGCTGTACACTATGTTGAATTGGTGGTTTCCTTGTGAATTAACTGCTGAGATGCTATTCAGTCAGTAAGGATTCATAGAGATGAATGTATAATTACAAACAAAGTTGAAAACTCATTACAGAAACTCTGTGTTAGAGGTGACTAGGAAACTAGAAAAAAAAATGACATTCAAGAATAAGAAATACAGTTTGTCACTATATTAGGGGTAGAATATGAAGTAGTCATACTAAAAATAATCACAGCCCTGTGAGATTCCAAGCTGAAATTAGAAAGATAAATATTAATAATTAATAAACATTATTATCAAGTATCAAAGTCTTTATAATCTGTCCAAACACCATCCATAATATGAAGTTTCCCTTACCCATAGTGACATTCACTTTCTAGGATTTATGCAATATACTATAATTTATTTCCAGATATATTTTTTCATATTAGAATGTCTGATTTTCAAAAAAAATCATAAAATGCATTAAGTAATCAAGAATTATTTTACATAATTAACATGTCTTTTACCACTTATCATCATTACTTCTTATATATTATACATTCCTTTATTGAATTCTGCATGCCAAACTTATTTTTCACTTGGTCTGATAAGTCATTAAATATGAGATCTATTATATAACACAGTCCAATACTTCCTTAAAATTTATCAGAGCTGGACAGAAGTTTCATCAATGGAGTCAATCGCCACAATCATCACAAGAGCCAGGACATTCACCTAAAACTTTTGGTACAGATGTACAGGTTTGGTACATATGTACAGTTTCTGACAAGACTGACAAAATTCATCTTCAACTATGTTCTGTTGAAAAGATTGTTCATGAAGTTCACCAGCCAGCAACAGCTCATGTCTTTTTCTTGTTGGGTCAAGAGAACAAAACGTCCTGGCTGGAAAACAAAGTGGCAATAACTGAGGGAATATATGCAGTTGCAGGAGCAATGCAAACTGAAGACTGTGTGTACTGCATGTGAGCAGTGGGCTAGAGCAGCATCCTGTAAAAGGATGCTAATACCCAGTGGTGGGTAGAGGGAATATTCCCATCCTGAACCACTGTTCTTAGCCATTAACTGGCTAAAACCCTGTCCTTTAGTTCTCACAGATGTAATAATGTATACAGGCATTTTGGCAAGAATCTGAACTTTCACAACCACACCAAACCCTGTGTATGCCCCAAGAACAGGAAGTTCAAGGGTTTTACAAGTGGGAATATAAGGTGTGAAACTGAGGTTACACAAACTAACCCTAGATCTTGCTTTTATATTAACAAGATGATTTTTGGTATTAAACAGTAAACATTAAAATAAAATTTTAATTAGTTTAAGATAAAATTAATTTAATTGTGAAATTTGCATTCCCATCAGGCTCAGAAAAAGAAGTATGACAGACACGATGCTTATTTTAAAAACTATTTTTAAGGGCAGAGATCACAATGGTGGAATAGAAAGACATGGAGCTTACCTCCTCCCGCAAAATACATCAAAAATAGATCTACATGTGGGACAATTCTCACTGAATACCTACTGAACGCTGACAGAAGATTTCATACAACCAAAGCTGCAAGAAAGTTCACCACATAACTGGGTAGGACAAAAGGGAGGGAAAAAAAAAGGGATTAGGAATGAGAGCTGTGCCCTTGGGACAGAGCTGTGAAAGAGGAAAGGTGACTCCATTCAGCTGCTGGGAAATCAGGTGGAGTAGATATTGAGCTTCAGATGCTCAGAGGAGAGTGCAGAAACTGGCTTGAAACAGGTGGGACAGAGAGAGACCAGCACAGACAGTCCTGGCCAACTCATTGTATTTCCTAATGTGTGCCTGCCTGGGTGCTGAAACTTGGGCTTCATCAGACAGACCTGGGGAGAGGACTGCTATTGGCTTCACAGAGATAGCCCAAAGTGCCTGGAGTGTGGTCTGGGTCGCAACCAGGAGTGTGCACAGGAAAAAGTCCGGATCTGCCATAGAAGCCCCATTATTAACATGCACATAAAAGGGGCATCATGTCCCCACCATAGCAGCCTCATTGTCAGCATGCTCACAGCAGGCAGGGCTCCACATCTACAATCTCAGGGAGCAGGCAAGCACAGGTTGGCCACAAGCAGGGGTGGGGCTGAAATCTAGGCTATTCCCAGCAGCTGCACAACTTAGGCAGATTTCTGCTTCTAGCAGCTTTGTGAGCACAGCACCTGTGGGATATTTGAGTAGATTACTGGCAGTCCAGTGGCTGGGACAGGTCCAGTGTCAGCAACTGTGGGCTTTGTGGGCACACACACAGGGAGACAGGGTTGGGGTCTGGGCTGATTCCCTGTGCTCTCACGTCAGGCCCAGGTATTGGACTTTGGCAGATTTGCACTGGTGGCTTTGTGAGCCCAGTGCCTGAAGGACATCAGGGCCAATTGTTTGAGTTCCCAAGGCTGAGGCAGGGCTGAGGGCAGTGCCAACAAAAGTGTACTTAGTGAGCTCACACAAAGCATGACAGGTGACATCACAGAGCACAATTCCGAGTGGACAGCTCCTGCAGAGGAATACTCAGTGGCTCCTTTTCCAGCAGAAGTGTTGCAGTCCCACCTACCTCACACTACAGTTTAGAAGTGACATTGGGGGCTTCCACTTCAACAATTGTGGATCAGACCCTACTCACAACAGCATTGTGACAACCATAGAGCAAAAAGTGCAGTGCAGGCTCTGGTTACCACAATACCAATCACACCCCCTATCAAAGGGATAACAGCCATTATACCCTGTGAAAAGACATGACAGACATCCATACCAAAAAGAGCCCTTGCACCAAGGATATTAGACTTATGTAGGCTACACAGGCATGCTCACACATAAAAACAGTCCTTCAAGACCACACTAGATAACTGATTCTCCTAAATTCATAGTCAGAGTAATATAAGTAAAATGAAGAAGCAGAGGAAACACTCAAAAGAACAAGATAATTCCCTTAAAAGAATAAACAATGAAACAGACCTCTCCAGTTTGCCAGACCACAAGTTCAAAAAGGAGGTAATAAAAATTCTGACCAAATAAAGAAATGCAGATCACCAAAACAAGAAACCAGAAACTATAAAGAGGAGCCAATAAAAATTAGACAACTCAATTGCCTAGATGAAACTGAACTACAGGCAGTAAGTAGCAAACTAATGCAGAAGAACAAATAAGTGATTTGGGAGATAGAAAATGGAAATCACCTGATCAGAACAGCAGACAGAGAGACAAATGAAAAACATGAAAGCAATATATGAAACCTAAGGAATAATATAATGTGTGCCAATCAACACATAACAGGGATCACAGAAAAAGAAAAAAAGAGAAAAAGGAATTGAAAATGTATTTGAAGAAATTACAGCTGAAAAATTCTCAAACCTAAAAAAGGAAAACAGATATCCAGGTACAGAATGCACATAGGTTCCCAAATAAGATGCACCCAAACAGACCTACACCAAGACATATTATAATTAAAATAGAAAAATTTAAAGATAAAGAGAGGATTCTAAAAGCAGGAAGAGAAAAACAATGAGTTATTTACAAGGGAAACCCCATAAAGCTATCACTAATTTATCTACAGAAACAGTGCAGGCCAGAGGGAGTGGCAAGATATACCCAAAGTCCTGAAAGGGCTAGGATACTCTACCCAGTAAGATTATAATTTAGAACAGAAGGATAGATAAAGAATTTCTGAGACCAGCAAAAACTAAAATAATACAGCAATATTAAACTTACCCTAAAAGAAATATTGAAAGGTCTTATCTAAATAAATATAAAAGAGCATGATTCTATAGGAAAGAGAAAATCACAACAGGAAAAGCAAATATATAAAAGGATAGTAGATCACATAAATAAGCCAGTACATAGATTTAAAAAAAAAATCAAAAAAAAAATTTTGTGAAAGCAATTATAACTACAGTGAACAGAAAAATGATAAACACAAAGATGTAAAGTAGAACATCAAAGTCATAAAATGTGGGGGAGGAGAATAAGAAAATATAGATTTTTTTCAGAATGTGTTTGAGCTTATATGACTACCTGTCTAAAGCAAGTAAATATAGTAAAGGTTTAATATACTTGAAAAACAGGGAAACCACAAATCAAAATCTTATGATATATTCATAAAAACCAAAAATAAGATAATTCAAACATAATACAAAAGAAAACCATCAAACCACAGAAAGAAAATTGAAAAGAAAGGAACAAAAATGAAATAAAAAAATCAACTGGAAAACAAGTTTTAAAATGGTAATAAATACATACCTATCAATAATTACTTTAAATGTCAATGGACTAAATGTTCTGGTCAAAAGACATAGAGTGGTAGATTGGATAATAAAACAAGAAGATATAGTATGCTGCCTACAAGATACCCACTTTAGGACAAAGGACAAACATAGATTGAAAGTAAGGGGATGTAAAAGATATATCATACAAATGGAAATAACAAGAAAGCTTGGGTACCAATACTCATATCAGACGAAATAGAATTTGAAACAAAGGAAGATGAAGAAAGACACTGTATAATGATAAAGGGATCAATAAAGGATGAAAATATTACCCTTGCTGACATATATGCACCCAATATAGGAACACCTAAATATATAAAACAAATACTACCAGACACAGAGGTAGAAATGGATGAAAATACAATAATAGGAGACTTTAACACTTAACTGACATCAATGGACAGATTTTCCAGGTAGAACATCATTAAGGCAACAGAGACCCTAAATGACACAATAGAACATGTAGACTTAATTGACTTCTTCAGGACATTGCCACCAAGAAAAGAAGAATAAACATTCTTTTCAAGTGCATGTAGAACATTCTCTAGGATAGACCACATACTAGGACATAAAACAAGCCCCCCAAAATTCAAGACAATAGAAATGATTTCAAGTATCTTTTTTGACCAAACAGCATGAAAGTAGGAAACAATCACAGAAATATAAATTAGAAAAAAAAAATTATATGGAGAGTAGACAATGAGTCATTGATGAAATCAAAGAGGAAATTTAAAAATACCTCAAGACAAATGACAATGAAAACGCAACATACAAAATCTATGGAATGCAGCAGAAGCAGTACTAAGAGTGATGTTCGTAGAGATAAAGGACTTTCTCAAAAAAAAAAAAAGAAAACTCTCAAACAACCTAACCTACCACCTAAAAGAATTAGAAAACAAAGAACAAAGAAAAACCCCTAAAGTCAGCCAAAGAATGGAAATAATAAAGATCAGGGAGAAATAAATAAAATAAAGATAAAAAAAATAAATCAAGAGGTCTTTTTTTTAAAGGATAAAGAAAATTGACAATACTCTGGACAGGCTTACAAACAAGAAAAGAGAGAGGACCCAAGTAAACAAAATAAGAAATGAAAGAGGAGAAAATAATACTGATACAATAGAAATACCAAAACAAACAAATGAAAAACAAAAAAACCATAAGAGGATATTATGAACAATTATATGTCAATGAATTGGAGAAACTATAATAAATGGACAAGTTTCTAGAAACATACCTCCCACAAAAACTGAATCAAGAAATAGATAAATTGAAAAGATTGATCACTAGACATGAAGTAGAATCTGTAGTTAAAAACAAAAAAACAAACAAACAAAAAACCTTCTTGTAAATAAAAATCTAAGACCAGATTGCTTCACTGGGGAATCCACCAAATACACAAAGAGGAAATTATACCAATACTTCTCAAACTCTTTCAAAAGATTGAAGAGGAGGGAACACTAAAAGTCATTCTATGAAGCCACCATCACCCTGATACCAAAACCAGACAAAGGCACTAAAAAATAAAAGAGTATAGGCCAATACATTTGATATCTATAGATACAAAGATCTTCAACAAAATATTAACAAACCAAATCCAACAAAATATAAAAAGGATCATACACTATGATCAATTTGGATTCATTACAGGGTCACAAGGATGGTTCAACATATGCAAATCAATCAATATGATAAACAACATCAACAGCAACAAAAAGGGCAAAAATCTCATGATCATCTCAATAAATGCAGAAAAAGCATTTGATAAATTTTGACATCCATTCAGGATAAAAACTCTCACAAAAGTGGATACATAAACCAAAGTTGAGGGAACATATCTTGGCATAACAAAAGCCTTTTATGATAAACCCAGAGCCAACATAATAGTCAATGGTGAAAAACTGAAATCCTTCCCACTAAAATCTGGAACAAGGTAAGGATGCCCAATCTCACCACTTATACTCAACATAGTATTGGAAGTCCTAGCCACAGCAATCAGATAAGAAAAATAGATAAAAGTTTTCCATGGAAGGAAAAAGGTAAAATTGTCATTATATGCAGATGACAATACAATATATTGAAAATCCTAAAGACTCCACACAAAAACTAGTAGAACTGATAAATGAATTCAGCAACATAGCAGGATATAAGATTAACATACAGAAATCTGTTGCATTTCTTTACACTAATAATGAAATATCAGAAAGAGAAAATAAAAAAAAAATAACAATCTCTTGTAAAATCCACATCAAAAAAGTAAAATAAAATATTTAGGAATAAACCTGACCAAGGAGGTGAAAGACTTACATTTTGAGAACTATGAAACTTTGACAAAGGAAACTGAAGATAATTCAAAGAAATAAAAACATACCCCATTCTGTTCAATTGGAAGAAATCCAATTGTTAAAATGGCCATACTACCCAAAGCAATCTACAGATTGAATGCAATCCCAATCATATTATCAATGACATTTTTCACAGGACTAGAATACATAAACATAATATTTATATGGAACCACAAAGACCCAGAATTGCCAAGATAATCCTGAGGAAAAAGAACAAAGTTGGAGGCATAACCCTCCTAGACTTCAGACAATATTACAAAGCTATGATAATCAAAGCTGTGAGGTAATGGAACAGAAACAGATATACAAATCAATGGAAAAGAATAGCAAGCTCAGAAATAAATCCTCACACCTACAGTCAATCAATCTTTGACAAAGGAGACAGGAGTATACCATGAACAGTCTCTTCAGCAAGTGGTGTTGGGAAAGCTGGACAGCATGTAAATTAATGAAGTTAGAACAGTCCCTCACACCACACACAAAGATGAACACAAAATGGCCTAAAGACTTAAACATAAGACATGACGCCATAAAACTTGTAGAAGAAAACATAGACAAAACATTCTCTGACATAAATTGTAGCAATGTTTTCTTAGGTCAGTCTCCTAAGGCAAAAGAAATAAAAGCAAAAATAAACAAGTGGGACCTAATCAAACTTATAAGCTTTTGCAAAGTGAAGGAAACCATAAACAAAATGAAAAGACAACCTACTGAATGGAAGAAAATATTTGCAAATGATGTGACTGACAAGGGCTAAATTTCCAAAATATACAAGCATTTCATAGAACTTAATATCAAAAAGCAAACAATCCAGTCATCAAGTGTTCAGAAGACCTAAAATGATATTTTTCCAAAGAAGACATCCAGATGGCCAAGAAGTATGTGGAAAAAATCACCATCACTAATTATTAGAGAAATGCAAATCAAAACTGCAATGAGGTATCACCTCATACCGATTAGAATAGCCATCATCAAAAAGTCTACAAATAACAAATGCTGGGAAGGTGTAGAGAAAAGGGAACCCTCCTACACTATTGATAGGAATGTAAATTTATGCAGCTACTGTGGAGAAAAGTATGGAGGTTCCTCAAAAAACTAGAGTTGCCATATGATCCAGCAATCCCACTTTCAGCATATATCCAGAGAAAACTCTGATATGGAAAGATACATGTTCCTCAGTATTCATAACAGCAAAATATACAATAGCCAAGAACATAGAATATCTTTCCATTTCTTTTTATCATTTTCATCAATGTTTTATAATTTTCAGAGTACAGGTCTTTCACTTCCTTGGTTAAGTTAATTCCTAGGTATTTTATTGTTTACCATGTGATTTTAAATAGCTAGTTTTCTTTATCTTTCTTATAGTTCATTATTAGTGTATTAAAAATGCAACAATTTTCTGTACATTATTCTTGTATCCTGCAACTTTAATTTATTTGCTTGTTAATTTAAAAGATTTTTGGTGGAGACTTTAGAGTTTTCTATATGTAGTATCATGTTATCTGCAAATAGTGACAGCTTTCCTTCTTCCATTCCAATCTGGATGCATTTTATTTCTTTTCTTGTCTGATTGAAGTGGTTAAGTCTTCCAGTACTTTGTTAAATATAAGTGACAAGAGTGGGAATCCTTGTCTTGTTCTAGATTTTCGAGGAAAAGCATTCAGCTTTTCACCATTGAGCATGATTTTAGCTGCAGGTTTGTCATGTGTGGCCTTTAATATGCTGTGATATATTTCCTCTATACCAACTCTGATGAAACCTTTTATCAAGAATGGATGTTATATTTTATCCAATGATTTTCCTGCATCTATTGAGATAATTGTGTGATATTTATCCTTCTTTTGTTAATGTGGTGTATCATGTTGATTTATTTGAGAATATTGAACCATAGTTACATCCCTGGAATAAACCCCACTTGATCATGTTGTATGATTCTATATATTGTTGAATTGAATTTGTTAATAATTTGTTGAGGATTTTTACTTCTATATTCATCAGAGATATTGGCCTGCCATTTTCTTTGTTGTAGTATCTTTGTCTGGTTTTGGTATCAGAGTAAATAATGGTGGCCTCATAGAATGAATTCAGTAATGTTTTCTCCTCTTCAAAATTTTGAAATAGTTTGAGAAGCATAGTTCTTAGCTCTTTATCTGTTGGTAGAATTCCTCTGTGAAGCTGTTTGGTCCTAGACTTTTGTTTGCTGGGAGTTTTTAAATTTCAAATTCAATTTCACTACAAGCGACCTATCTGTTCAGATTGTCTATTTCTTCCTGATTCAGTCTTGGCAGGTTTATATTTCTGAAAATTTGTCCAGTTCTTCTAGGCTGTCAATTTTTTTGGCATATAACTGTTCATAGTATTCTCATAATTTTTTCTATTTCTATGAGATTGGTTGTGATTTCTCCTCCTTCAGTTATTGTTGGTTTATTTGCATCCTTTCACATTTTTTCTTGTTGAACCTGACTAAAAGCTTGTCATTTTTGTTTATTGTCACAAAAAATCACAACAAAACAAGACAAAAACAAACAAAAAACTCTTGGTTTCATTGATGGTTTCTGTTGTTTTCTTTGGTCTCTATTTTACTTATGTTCTCTCTTTTCTTTATTATTTCCTTCCTTAAGCTGATTTTTGGCTTTGTTTGTTCTTCTTTTTCTAATTCCTTTAGTTGGTAGGTTAGGTTGCTTATTTGAGATTTTTCTCTTTTCTTGAGGTAATCCTGTATCACTATAAACTTCCCACTTAGAACTACTTTTGCTGCATACCATAGATTTTGGAAATTTGTAAATCCATTTTCATTTTTCTAAAGGTATTTTCTGATTTCCACTTTGAATATCTTCATTGGCCCATTGGTTTTTAGTAGCATATTTTTTAGTCTTGTTGTTGTTTGTGTTTTTCCCATTTTTCTTCCTATAATTGATTTCTAGTTTTTTGGGTTTTATTTTGCAGTACGCAGGCCTCTCACTGTTGTGGCCTCTCCTGTTGCAGAGCACAGGCTCCAGACACGCAGGCTCAGTGGCCACGTCTCACAGGCCTAGCCGCTCCACGGCATGTTGGATCTTCCTGGACCGGGGCACGAACCCGTGTCCCCTGCATCAGCAGGCAGACTCAACCATTGTGCCACCAGGGAAGCCCGAGTTTCATAGTTTTGGGCTTGGAAAAATGCTTGATGCCACTTATACCCTTTTTAGTTTGTCGAGACTTGTTTTTTGACCTACCATGCTTTCTATCCTGGAGAAATTCCATATGCACTTGAAAATCTATTGTTTTTGGATGAAATATCCTCTAGGTATCTAACTCGTTATTTAAGATCCCTCTTTCCTTATTGATTTTCTTTCTGGATGATCTGTCTATTGCTGTAAGTAAGATGTTAAAGTCTCTTACTGTTATTGTATTATTGCATGTACATTAATTAGTATAATATCCACTTCTTGTATCAATCCTTTTATTATTATATAATGCCATTCTTTGCCTTTTGTTACAGACTTGCTTTAAAGTATATTTTGTCTGATGGGATCCTGACTACCAGTGCCTCTTTCTGATTTGCATTTGCATGAAACATCTTTTCCTGTCTCTTCACTTTCAGTCTGTCTGTATCTTTGGCTCTGAAGTGAGTCTATTAAAATCAGCATATAGAGGGGTCTTGGTTTTGTTTTTTTTTTTATCCAATCTGCTGCCCTATGCCTTTTGATTGAAGCATGTTGTCCTTTGACATTCAAAGTGATTATTTATAGGCATGTACTTATTGTCATTTTATTACTTACTTTCTGGTTGTTTTTGTAGTTCTTCTATGTTCTTTTATTCTTTTTGTTTCTTCCTTTGTGGTTTGATGATTTTCTTTAGAGGTAAGTTTGTATTCCTTTCTCTCTAGTTTTTGTGTATCTGTTGAAGGTTTTTGATTTGTGGTTATCATGGAGTTTATATATGTTGATGTATAATTATATCTACTTGTTTTAAACAGGTAGTCCTTTAAAATCAAACATTCTAAATGAGTTACATTTCTTACTCCCCTCCTCCACATTTTGTTTTTGATATCATATTTTACTCTTTCATGTTTATACCTTAACAGTTTATTGTATAGTTAATATAATTTTGTCTTTTAATATTCATGCTCATTTAAGTGGTTGATATACAGCCTTTACTATATATTTTCCCTTTTTAGTGAGATTTTCCTTTCCTTTAAATTATTTTTCCTTGTTGTAGCCTTTTCTTTTACACTTAAGGTAATCCTTTGAGCTTCCCTGGTGGCACAGTGGTTGGGAGTCCGCTTGCCGATGCAGGGGACGCGGGTTCGTGCCCTGGTCCAGGAGGATCCCACATGCTGCGGAGCGGCTGGGTCCGTGAGCCATGGCCACTGGGCCTGCGCATCTGCAGCCTGTGCTCCACAACGGGAGAGGCCACAACAGTGAAAGCCCCGCCTACCGCAAAAAAAAAACAAACAAAACAGTAATCCTTTAACACTCTTGTAGGGTAGGTTTAGTATTGATGAACTCTTAATTTTGCTTTTCTGAGAAGTTATTTGTCACTCCTTCAATGCAGAATGATAATCTTGCTGTGTAGACTATCAGGTTGTAGGGTTTTTATTTTTTCCTTGCAGTTTTTTAAATATATCAGGTCACCCCTTCTGGCTTGCCAAATTTCAGCAGAAAATCAATGTGATACCCTTATAGGGGTTCCCTTGTGTGTGACTATTTGTTTTTCTATTGCTGCCTATAGAATTCTCACTTTATTTTAACTTTTTCCATTTTAAACATGATATGTCTAAGTGTTTCTGTCTGGTTCATCTTGTTTTGGGCCCTCTGTGCTTTCTGAACCTGATGTCTGTTTTCTTCTTCAGATTTGAGAAGTTTTCAGCCATGATTTCATCAAATACATTTTTGACTCCCTTCTCTCTCTTCGTCTTCTGGGACCCCTAACGTGTTAATGCTTGATGTTGTACCAGACATCCCTTAAGCTGTTCTCAGTTTTTAAAAATTTTCTTCTTTTTGCTATTCTGATTGGTTTATATCCATTATTCTGTCTTCTGGATCATTTATTCATTCTTTGGTATCATCTAGTATGCTATTAATTCCTTCTAATATGTTTTTCATTCTAGTTATTTTGTTCTTCAGTTCTTACTATTTATTTTTATATTTTCTAGTTCCTTGTTAAAATTATTACTGTGTTCTTCTATTCTTTTCCCTAATCCAGTTAGCATTCTTATTTCTAATATTTCAAATTTTTTATCTGGTAAATTATTTATTTCTGTTTTAATATTTGCTTTTTTTCAGAAGTTCTCACTTGCTTTTTCAATTGAGACAAATTCCTCTGTCTTCTCATTTTGCTTAACTTTTTCTGTCTCTGAAATTAGGTAAAACAGACACCTAACATGGTCTTGAAGGGGTCACCTTATGCAGGAATATTTCTATACAGTCAATGTGTGCCCAGTTGCTTTTGGTGGGAGAGCTGGATTTGGAATGAACACAAGTTAACTCTTTCCTCAGGGTAGGCTGGCAGCTATCACTTTGATAAGAAGTGGGGCTGGAAGTTGAGAGCCTATGGCCAGAGCCAGTTGTGAGCTGGGGAACCCCTCTTTCAGTGGCTGTCACCGCCCTATTGGAGGTGGAGTTGGGTCCCAGGTTGCTGAAGCAGAAGTCTTTAGGATGAAGCTTGAGTCGGTTCCATTCCCTTTAAGTGTGTTCTCTTCTCCTTCTCAGCACTGTCACCCTCACCCTAGAAGGGACTAGTGCTGGAGCAAGAGGGGTGGGTGTGGGAACTCAGCATGGATCTGGGCTCAGGGTGTTGCTGTTCAGCCAGGGTCAAAGACTCAAACTGCTTCTGAGTTGCTACCTGTGTAAACACCAGTAATAGCAACCATTGCCTTGCTCAGATGCTGCAGGTCTGAGACTCCTTTGTCTCTTACAGCTCAGCTTTCCCCTCAGCCTCTGCCACCTTCTCTGTGGTGTGGAGCTGTGCCACAAGGCAGACTGTGTGGGTTCTTGGTGTGTGTTGGGGCCCAAGCTGCTGTAGTCCAGTCACAGACAGAGGTCAGGGATGCTTCTGATATGATGCCTGTTAAGTGCCAGTGATGGCTGTCCTCCGCCTGCTCAGACAGCACTTTAGGTCTGAGCCATCTCTGTGTCTAACAGCCAAGTTCTCATCCCAGTGTGGTGCTGCATCATGAAGCAAGTGGGGCTGGAGTGTTCATTTGGGTCAAGCTGGGTGGTCACAGAAAACTGGCCAGCCACTTCCGTGGTTTTCAAACCATCCTCTCTGTTCTGCTTCAGGAGCAAGAAAGTGTTGTAGAGCCCAGGCTTCCCCAAGTATCAGTAGTTCTCTAACCAGCCAAGAAGCCTCATCTTCTTGTGTCAGAACCCAGAGCTGAGGTACCAAATATGTGGCCTGAACCACTCAGTGCCCAGGAAGGATCTCCACCCATGTAATCTCCCTTTCCTCTGAGTCCCTTCCCACAAGCACAGGTCCCAACCTGATTGCTTCTATTCCTTCCTATTAGAGTCCATGTGTATATTTCTTTCAGCCTTGGTTGTAAAAGAGTCTTTCTGCCAGTTTCCAGTTAGTTTTCAGTGAAAAATTTTCCACTTGTAGATGTTCACTTTATGTGTTCTTGGAGGGAAGTGAGTTCCATATCCTCCTACTCTGCATTCTTGATCTCCTCCTCAATGCCCAAGTCGTTTTGATATTTAATTCCATATCTAGGAAAACATAATGTTTTTCTATTTATTATTTTAACTTCAGTTTTTAATTATTGTTATTATCATTAACTTTATGATTATGAGTATTAACTTTTGGCATCATGGGAGATGAGATTTTCACTTTTCTTCCTTTCCCATCCTGTTACTTCCTCCATTTTTTATATCTGCAAGTATGTATTACTACAGATATATAAATGCTTCACTTAATATCAAAGGTTTCCATAATAATGACTATACATGATATATTCAGAGTTAAGACACCTAAGAGTCTGTAATTACTTTTACCTTATCTGTACAATTTAATTTTACATAGGGCTCAAAATTACCTAAGTTTTATTTAGATTTTAGGTTTTTTACACTTACTTTTGCAGGTACTTATTAGAAATTTTATAACTTGTTACAATCTGAAGTGGTTTTAGTTTATGAATAGCTTATGAACAACTGTCTGGAAATTCTCTTAATTTCTCTTTTGTTTGGCACTTTCTATTTTCTTCCTGATTTACTCCCTCATTTGACTGAACAACATTTTTGTCTCCTGAGAAAAGGAGTAGGGTGAGTACATTTATTGAATCGTTCAATGTCTGAAAATATCTTTATTCTTCATTCTCCTTTGATAGTTTTGTTGGACCAAGAGTTATAGTTTGAATACTTTTACTTCTGAATTATAAAGATGTTTTTCATTGTTCTGAGTATTCAATTAGTAATCTAAATGAATTACAATTCCCCATTGTTTGTATGAAAATTGTTTTATATGATTTATAATATTTCACAAGTACCTTGAGTGAGTGCTAGATATTATTTGTGAACATTTTATTTGTGTCATTTCTGGAAATTTTCCTTTAATTACTATTTTTAAATGATTTTCTCTGTTTTTTTATTTTTTTAGTCTTTACTAGTCCTGAATGTCCAGTTACATTTTTAAGACCTCTTGGACTGGTGATCTAATATTCTTTTTTTCAAGCCTATCCTCTGTTGTCTTTAGCTTTCCATATTTTCTCCAAAAATTTCTCCATTTTGTCTTCTAAAGCTTCTACTGAATTTTTCACACATGTTATCATACATATAAGTTCCAAGAGTTTCTTTTATTCTCTAAAAGTTTATTTTTAAGAATGGTTTTCTATTTTTGATTCTTGGATACAAAATTATCTCTCTGAGGACAATAATAGTTTTGATTTCATTTTTGCTTTCTTCTCCCTGCATATATTCTTGTATCTCCATTTTTTCAATATTGCTTTTCTGAGAGGTACAAGAGCAATGAATAAGCCCATTTTAAGTCTCTGCTTTTTTCTTATTAGTTAATATCTCAAATCAAAGCACAAAACTCAGTTCAGTGTTACTTGCTGAGCAGGAAACTACAAAGAGTGTTTGATACAGTGAGACGTAAAATATTGGGGTCATCCTCACAATTTTCTATAACATTTAGGGTTAGTTGATCAAGGAGCTGATTATACCATCTGAGTAAATAAATAGGCATATCATTTTTGATCTTCCCTGGATGATTTTTCCTGGCCATTTGTTGAAGATTGCATTATGTCAGCAGCTTTTGATCTCTCGCCTAAAGCTTGTTTTAACATTTCCAAGAGAAATATGTTTTAATCTCTTACTAAGAGGTTAAATGCCTAGGTTTTAGTATTTTCTGAGGTAAGATAGGGAGAGATTAGGTTTTAAGGAGTGTTGATAGAGAGTGCACATAAATTACTTTCCATATTTTCAGTAAAGTACTGTAACCCTCAGATTTGTGTGGTGTTCCCGATGGGCAGTACCACTCTGGATAATAAACTACAATGTGACTGGAAAGGCAGAATGAATTTATTTCTGGAGACTATGAAGTGGGGAAAGACTTAAGGATCTAACTAATTCTGAACAGCTTACAATCAGCCCATATTATTTTAGGGCATCTTCCCACTTTAACCCTAATTTCAACATATGTGGCACTGCCATAATTTGAGATTATGAGAATTTTATGAAATAAATTGAGTTGTTTCTTGAGTTTTCATCTCTTAGAATAGGATTTGCATTTCTCTCTTCTGTTGTGTGTATTACTACTTACCCATCTGAATTTCATCATCTGTTACTGTCTCCTTTTCCATTCTCATCAGCCTCTGTGTTTATGTTTTTTAAGAGATCATTACTTTAATATAGTTTAGAGGGTTTTTGTGAGTGATCAACATTCGATCACTGAGTTAAATCCACCATGTTTACCCAGAATTCACCTAGTTTTTTGTTCTTAAAAAAATTCAGGACTTTATTTTTAGAGCAGTTTTAGGTTTACAACAAAATTGAGAGGAAGGTACAGAGATTTCCCATACATGTGCATAGTCTCATGTATATCAACATCACTCAGTGGAATGGCACATCATTTTTACCAAGAATTAACCTATATTATATAACACATCCTAATCACCCAGAGTCCATACTTACATTAGGGTTTATTCTTGGTGTTGTACATTTTGTGTGTTTGGACAAATTTACGATGACATGTATTCAACATTATAATATCTTACAGAGTACTCTCACTGCTCTAAAAATCCTCTGTGCACTGCCTACTTATGTCTTCCACCCCATACCAAGCAAACATTTTGAATCTTGTAGATAATCTTTTTATTCTCTCCATACTTTTGCCTTCAGATTGGCTTAGTTCACTTAGTAATGTGAATGTAAGATCACTCCATATCTTTTCATAGCTTGAAGCTCATTTATTTTTAGTGTTGAAGAACATTTTATTGTCTGGGTGTACCACAGCTTTCTTATCCATTCACCTACTTACCAAGGAGCATCTTGATTGCTTCCAAATTGTGTAAATTATGCATACAATTGCTACATCTGTGTAGCAGGCATAAATCTGTGTGAAAATTTTTGTGTGGACATTAGTTTTCAACTCTTCTGGGTACATATCAAGAAGTGCAAGTGCTGGATGGTATGCTAAGGGTATGTTTAGTTTTATAAGAAACTGCCAAATTGTGTTACAAGATGGCTGTACCATTTTGTATTTCCACTAGCAATAAATGAGAGTTCCTATTACTCCACATCCTCAGCAGAATTTGATGTTGTCAGTGTGTGGATCACATTGTTTTTCACCTTATAAGATTTTATTTTTCTTTCTAAAAATTTGTGTTTGCTTCTAATATATTTGAAGGTTTTACTCAATTCCCCCTATTTGCCAGTGTGTGATTATTCCTCAGATTCCCAGGTACTCTTCTTTTTCCTTTGTCCTACAATATTTTCTTTCCAGTGGCTCAATATTACTATTTTCTTTGCTTCTCTACTTATTCATCTTTGAATAAAATGGTATTTGTCTAGAACAACTGTTTTCATTTGGTAAGGTCAGTATACATACAATAGTATTTTACTGACTTAAAGTAAAAATCCATGAAGCATAAAGGGACAGATACTCAGTCTCCTGGGTGTTAATATTCTGAAGTCCCTACGTCAGGAGATAGATGGTGAAGTGGATTTTTGGCACTGTCTCATTAATAAAGGTCACTTGCAGTATTGAAACCTTGGAAAGTTTTATTCTTAATTTGACTTCATCTATGTTAAAATTATTATTAATTCTCCCCATATTTTAAATTTTTCCTAGTTTGGGGGATTCTTGTGAGATTTTTGTTTGTTATGTTTGTGTATTCATGAATATTTTCCTGTGAGCTTCTGAAGGAAAGCTTTGAAGCCTGCTAATTTCATAGAGTTTTGTTGTGCATTTTTAAAATTTTACAGGTATTAATATGTCTGGCACAGGCTGAGAACTTTTTGGCACATTTTCTATCTTATTTCTTCCCTAAGACAATCCTAAAGCCAAAAACTCACAACAAATCTCTTTGAAGACTGTGATCATTTTATGACATTATCAGCAACCTTTCAAATGAATAGGAAAATGACAATCTTTATTTTCTTTCTGTTCATAATAATAGACAAAACAATGTGACTAAATTTTTATCTTACATTCTGCATTTTCTATAATCATATTGACAAAGTTCTGTTAATTTTTAAAAATCAAATACATATGTACTTTCACTAACAAGTATATGTAATTTTATGTAACATTATTCAGTTTTATTTTGCTTTATTTGAGTTATAAACTGTTGCTTTATAAAATGATACATTCGTATATGACATATGGAATTTAAACTAAGGTTATATTTGACCTTATTTTTACTTAATTTTGAGAACTCACAATGTTCATAATTCTTTGAATTAAATTTTTGAGGACTCATAAATTCTGATTATTTTACCTCATAAAATATTTGATTTATTGAGTCACTTAAATCTTAGATGGTTCAGGTTGTTTGACACAACATAAAATATCTGGTTGAAAATACATACTCACTGTAATCACAATCTCATTTCCTAAATTCACTCTGCTTTAAATAGCAAAGAGATATATGAAAACTCAGAATATAATAATATGTGAACATAGGTAAAATTTTCCATGACAGGCATAAAAAACATAAGAGTTTTCCCAGAATTTCTGAATTTTAACATATTTTGAATGGCATTGCAAAAGTGTATTGATGTTTTATCAAAAAAGTTATGCAAAACAACACATACACATAATTTAGCTTTTTATAAAAGGGTTAGATACAACACATGGAATGGGATAATGCAGCTTATGTATAGACATGTTTTAGCAAAGGATCCCCTCTTATGAGAATGAGCAGATGTTTTAGCAAATGTTTAGAACCTGTGTGCTATAAAATAAATTTATGTTCCTACCATATAATTAATGATAGCATATACAATCATATAATTTTATCACTCTACCTTTTTAAATGTCAATGATCTGATATTTAAATGCTTATAACTCTTCCAGGAGCCCGTGAATTTTTACTTTCAGGTAAATTTTCTCCATCTAAAATATTAATGTGGTCAATCTTCCAGCTGTTTGTTGATAGCTAGAGTTGTCAAATGTTCTGCAGATTAATTTTAGAGAACCTATATCCAAACTATTTAAAATTATTTTAAATGGACTTTAACACATATGGTTGTTTAATCATTATTTCTTTCTTTGTGGAAAAACTACTCTCTTTACTAGGCTAAGGTGTTTTAATTCAGTATTGGTGCTTAGAGGGAAGAAGGCATAAGCTTACCTGATAAGTGTTGCCTAATCAAGGCAGAAATAATGGTCACAAGATGGTTACAACCATATAACCCTCATGTCTTTCTGACATAAGTTCATATCTTTAATTTACCAAACAAATAATTAGTTCTGTAAGTATATATTGATTGATGGAATCTTCTTTATATAGATAGTATTAGGTTTAGTAAAGTACCAAATGATTTTCAAATATTTAGTAGAAGTGTCAAGTGGAATGTACACTGTTAATATTTTACTATTTCTTCATTTATTTTAAGTGTACAAAATATCACTTATTTAATATAATTATAATTCTCAGTTTACAGGTGATCATGTGTGTTTGGAATACAGTCTTTTCTGTGTTCTATTTATAGTAGTTAAATCATTAAAATTCAGTGAGATATATTACATTAAACACTGCATCTTTTCTCTTTTGACATGTGTAAATTAATCTAATTTCCTTGAGATTTCTGCATATTCCCACTTGAGAAAAAATGACTCAGCCTATTGGATTTTGTTGTCTCTGTTTACAGAATCAAAGTCAACAATGTCTTGGTCTAGAAGATAAATAGAATAGCAGACTCACCATATCCAAACAGAGATAAAATTGTCTATTAAAAAACCACCAAAATTTTTTCAAGTGATTTTTCTCCAGGAGAAAAAAATGTTACATTAGTTTTTCTTATCAAATTGTGATGAGAAGCAGCTTTAAATAGAAGACAAGCTTTTTAAAAGTTTAAATAGATCTTTATTTTCTTTCTTAGAGAATAAGTTTTGATTCAGGCTCTTACACGTTTTAAAAGCATAAAATTTGTAGTGTTGGCCCCTGATTTTTAGATATAAATAGTAGGGCAAGTAATGAGTTACATACAATTATAATTAACTGTACTTAATAAAGGGGTTGAAAAATTTAAAATGTAATGCACCATCTTCAGTAAAAACATTAACTTAATTTGTAGATAAAACATTTGTTTTCCTAATATTTGGGATATGACAGCAAAATAAGTTGAAAATTGAATGTCTGAAGTCAGAAATGAATCTGACTTCTTCAATTTTGCAGCTGGTAATTGGGCCCTGGGAGATTTAGTTCATAGATTATTCTCATCACCTGTGGTACTTGTCGCTTCTATCTTCTCTTAGCAGTCTCACAATCAGGGTTTTTGACAGAAGCCCTGAGGACAAACATCTAAAAAAAGAAAATAAAGCTGGCTTTGGGGGTCAAGTTAAAATGATCTGGGATTTATTCAGTTAAACTATTCTCTTGGGAATTGAATCATAATGTGAAAGAAATTTCCATTTTGGTTTGAAGGAGAGAAGTTCAATTTGAACTGCAGTCACTCATCCTTATATCTACCATTTTGTTTCTCTCTAGAGAATATTTTAATACTTTCTCTCAATTTGCTGTGGAAAGTCTATCATGCCTTGTAACCTGACTGCGATCTTCATGACTTTATTGTGGTTTAAAATATGTTTACTGAAATCAGAGTGTTTCTGATCATCGTATATAAGGATATAGAGCCTTGTGGTTAAGAGCTGTATCTCTGACAATGAGATTACTCCCTCACACTCCTGAGAATGGCTAAAATTAAAAAGATTGAAAACCCCAAAGTTTGAGGAGGATATGGAGCAATCCAAACATATATTGTTATATATCAAATTGTAAAATAGTATAACCACTTTGTAGAACTGCTTGGCAGTTTTTTGAAAATTAACATCTGCCTTCTGATTCTGCAATTCAACTTCAAGTTATTTATCTCAGAGAAAGGAAAACATAGGCCCACAAAAATTTCTGTACAAGAATATTCAGAACATCTTTATTTATAAAAGTGCCCCTCTATTCCCCCCAACAGGAAAAAGCACTCATAACTCTATCAATGTGATAATGGATGAATAATCTGTGGTATATTATACAATAGACTACTCATTAGAAATTTTAAAAAGAATGGACAATTAAAAAGGCAGTAATATGGATAAAACTTAAATACTCTATGTTGAGTGAAAGAAGTAAAGACAAAAATAAATACTCTCTTTCCATTGATATGAAAAAACAGAGCTAAGTAAGAACAGTGGTTACTTCCTTGAGAATTGGGTTTGACTGTAGAAAGAGGCAAGAGAGCACTTTCTGAGATGTCAGATGTTCTGTTATGTGGTTGAGAGATTACATTAGTGTATATTAGTGTATACAACTGTCAAAACCTACAGAATTGAACATGTAAGTTTTGTCTATTTTAATGTATGTAAATTATATCTCAATTTTAAAAGATTAGGTTAAAAAACACTAGAACTCTAAAGTCCACCCTTCTGAATTAAAATACATGTGCCACACTCTACTAACTGTATACCTGTGGTAAGATTATTTAACTTATGTGTGCCTCTATAAAGGAAGTGTAAGGGTAATTGTACCTATCTTAGAGGGCTATTGGGAAGAAGTTTGGGCCAGGAATATGATAAACTCAACAAGTTTTTAGCTATTGTCATGTTTTCATGGCCTATAATTGGTGTTTATTTTCAACTATAACACTTCTAACAATCACAATAACTGTAAAATTCTTATTAACTGTACTTCAGTGTATGCTTAATTTTAATACCTCATTTTGTTTTTTGTAATAGTTTTGTGTTTGTGTATGATAGATAGATATAGAGAATTTAGTATATTCAGAATTAAATATACATACCTATGGATAAAGAAACGACATTGAGTGAGCTTAAATTACTTGCCAACAGTCACAAAGCAAGATTTACTAAAGTTATTAACCTAACTCAGATCTGTGTGGCTTTTCAATCTAAGATCTTTCACAGACAACCTGGAGAGAAAAAAGAGCACATAGTGCATAAGACAGGATTCAAAGCTGAATGACTGAATACATGGTTGATTGTTTTATTTTAAAACTTTATACAATTTGTGTTCTCTGAGCATGTGTTTATGTGTATGTGTGTGCACACATGCTACATAGCTTATTATTCTTCTTTATCAAGAAGTTAAGAGAATTTATTCTACCCACTCTGATTACACTAATTCTGCTGAACAGTTGTTTACTTTCCATCATCCAGGGTTTGAAAATGGCCTCACTCTGTGCTTAAGTTTGGCCTATTTACCTTGAGGTAATTTTGTTTCTTTAAACTTAACATAATCATATCTTGTTAGGAACTATTTGATAAATATGTCTAATTTTTCAATTATTTTATCATTATTAATTTGGTCATTGTATTAAAAGTTATGTCATATTATTTAAAAATTAACTGGGCACAACTAGTTTATAGTTTCTATCTCTGCTCTTGTTTCAATATTGTGTCATACATTGAGTATTAGGGTCTATGCATAAGTGTTGACCTTTCTTTGGAACCCATACCTCAGATACTCTTTTGATAATAAGGTATAATGACTAATAATGGTGAATAAAATTCATAACACAATATTATACTCCCTTTGCATAATTTAAAAATGAGCAGGATGCTTAGGTAAAATACGAGTGAGAAAAATACCCTTTGCAGAATGATTTCTGTGTATCTTTTGCAATTTAAAATTGCATACTTTAATTCTTTTTAGCCCACCTGGATTAATCAACCCAATAAATATTCAGTAACCAGAACCAAAGAACAAGAAAGAGAGGAAAAAACAAAAGGCCTGTCACTGTTTTTTTGGGGGGGCCTAGGAAGTTAACGAAAAATAACACAGTTTGGTAATTCTCTTAATCTTGTAAACTTGGACAGAACATAAAAAAAAAATCCTCTGGGTTTTCCTCAAGTTGGATAGAAATTTGTTGAAGAGTCTGGTTCAGTCTCAAGGCATAATCTGAATATTCAAGACTGGCATACAACACCCTCATCCCACCTGGCACTTCTTTATAGGATTAATAAGTCGGGGATATATGGGGTTGTGTTGAGAAATTTGATGGAGTGCCATAATGTTGAGGGTTGCAGATAATGGTTGGGGAAAAAGGGAAACAAGTGTTTATGTTATATTGTCTCATGTGTATCAAAGATTCAGCCACAGAAATGAGAGAATATATCTTTAAATATACTACATTGATTTAGGAAGATAATAGGTAGCAAAAAATGTTAAAAAGAATTTTTCTCTGGCCAGAGTGCAAATGATCAATTTAAAAGTATCTCTCATCATTCAACATTCAAACCAAAAATCTTGTAACCCTGTAACCATAAACGTATGAGTATAATCTATGTTTCTCTTTATTCATGAAGAAAAAAATCCATAGAGAAATATCAAAATTCCCAGGATAGTGCTTAATCTACCATTTCACTCTAAGTGTTGTCCAAAATTACATATTGCAACAGAACTACAAAGAGTAATCTCTATGGACCCTTCAAAACAATGTGGTCCCTGATAACTTTTTAAATTTAACTGCAATTTCACAATAGCACTCGAGTACATCAATTTCTCTATTATCTCAGATTGAGAGTTTCTCCAAAATATCCCAAATCCAGTTAGGAATGCCAGTAAATGGGGAGGAGATCAAGATGGCAGAGTAGAAGGACACTGAGCACACATCCTCCCACAAGCACATCAAAAATGCATCTACATGTGGAGCAACTCTTACTGAAAACAAATGAGACTGGTAGAAAGACTCTTCTACAACTAAACTGTAAAGAAAGAGCCACACAGAGTCAGGTAGGAAGGGAAGAGACGTGATCAGGTCAGGACCCACACCAGTAGTAGCAGACACAGAAGAGGAGGGGGCTATGGTGGGCTCAGAGATCTTTCCTGAGGAGTTAGGATTCAAGGCACATACAGGGCCCCCAGACCTGGTATATGACACCAAAAAGGTGAGTCCCCTTAGCTGGTTCAAAAAACAGTGGGATTTACAGGAAGGCTGTAAGAAACCAAGACTGTGTCAAGTGCTTCCATGTTTGCTTACTCCCAGGAACAAGGCAGAGGAAGTATATTAAAACTGCTCAGGCTCTAGCCAGTTTACAGCAACTTCTGCCTTGAACACCCAAACCCAAATCAGGCACCTGCTGTAGCCTACTTGCTGCAGTGCTGCTACCCACTGGGGCAAATGTTCTGTTGATGAGAAGCAGAAAAGGGCACACTTAGAGGGAACATAACCAGCTTGGACCTGGGCCTCTGGGTTTCTTCTCTAGCACCTTGCAACCCTATTCTGTGTCCAATAATTTGGTGATGGTCACTGAGCATAAAAGAAACCCCAGGTCACTACTGGCTCTGGTTCTAGTCCCTGCATTTCCAGCCCCACTTCCTACCAAGGAGATATCTGCCAGTGCACCTTGGGGGAAGATTGACCCAGGCTCACTTCAGATACAGTTTTCTGGAGGGACAGTTAAGTAGCACAGGGACACTCCCACACAAGGACATCACTTCAAGATGAGGATAGATAACTGTTTCACCTAATTTCATAGAGACAGAGAAAGAAAAACAAAATGAGAAGACAAGAGAAATTTGCCTCAAAGATATAAATGAAAAAAATCTGAAAAACCAACTAGAGAAAGAGATAAATAATTTACCAGGTAAATATTTCAAAGCATTAGTAATAAGAGTGCTAACTGAAAAAGGGAAAAGAGTAGAAGAATACAGTGAGAATTTTAACAAGGAACTAGAAAATATATAAAGCAACCCACAGAGCTAAAGTAAACAACAACTGACATAAAAACACACTAGAAGGAATTAACAGAAGATTAGGTGATACAGAAGAATGCATAAGTAATCTGGAAGATGGAATAATGGAAATCACCCAGTCAGAAGGGCAAAAAGAAAAATGAAATAAAAATGAAGACAGTTTAAGTGAACTCTGAAACAACGTCAAGTGTAATAACATTCACATATAGAGGCCCCAGAAGTCAAAGAGAGAGAGAAAAGGGTCAAACATGTATTTGTTGAGATTATGGCTGAAAACTTCCCAAAGCTGAAGAAATAAATAGAGTTACAAGATTCATAGAGAACCCCAAACAAGATGAACCCAAAGAGACCCAAAGTAAGACATATAATAATCAAAATAGCAAAAGTTAAAGATAAAGAGGGACTTCTAAAGGAAGCAAGAGAAAAACAAATAGTCACATACAAGGGAACCCCTATGAGGATATCAGCTGGCTTTCCTGAAGAAACCATGCAGGCCAGAAGGGAGTGGCATGACATATTTAATGTGCTGAAAGGGAAACCCACTACTGGAATACTCTACCCTTCAAGGTTATCATTCAGAATTAAAAGAAATATAAAGTGTTTCCCAGACAAAAGACTAAAAGAGTTTATCAACTAAAATGACCCTACAAGAAGTGTTGCTGGGTCTTTAAGTGGTTAAAAAAAAAAGGCTACCAAAAGAAGTAAGAATTTATAGGAGAGAAAAATTCCCATTAGTAAAGGCAAATATATAGTAAAGGTTGTGGATAAATCACTTAAATAAGCTAGTACAAAAATTAAAAGACAAAAATGGTAAAACTCAAGTGTAAGTACAATATAATAAATACAACACAATAAAGGAAAGATATGAAGATGTAAAATATGAAATTAAAAACACAACCTGGTGGTGGGGAGAGTAAAAAGCATAGATCTTTTAGAATGTGTGTGAACTTAATGACTACCAATTTAAAACAAGTAGTCATAGGTCAACATATATGAACTTCATGGTAACCACAAATCAAAAACCTACTATAGATACACAAAAACTAGAGGTAAAGAAAAACAAGCATACCGCTAAGGAAAATCATCAAATCACAAGAGGTGAAACTAAAAGAAGAAGAAAAAAGAGAGAGAAGTGCAAAAACAATGAGAAAACAAGTATCAACAAATAGACTGAAAGTGACAGGACAGAAAAAGATATTTCATGCAAATAGAAATTATATAAGAAAACAGAGATAGCAATATTCATATCAGACAAAATAGATTTTAAAACAAAGTCTATATCAAAACTCAAAGAAGGGGGGGATTATATAATATTAAAGGAATGCATATAAGAAGAGAATTTAACACTCATTAACATGTATGAACCTAACATAGGAGCATCTAAATATATAGAGCAAATATTAACAGACATGAATGGAGAAATTGACAATAATAAAATAATAGTAGAAGATTTTAACACCACACTTACACCAATGAAAAGATCATCCAGACAGAAAATCAAGCATAAAGTGACCTTAAATGATACATTAGACTGCTGGACTTAATAGATATCTATATGATATTCCATCAAAAAAACAGCAGAATACACATTCTTTTCAAGTGCATATGGTTCTTCTCCAGGATAGATCACATGATAGGCCACAAAACAAATCTCAACAAATTTAGGAGAAATGGAATTATACTAAGCATTTTTTTTCTGACTGCAATGCTATGAAACTAGAAATCAATTACAGGAATAAAAATGGGAGAAACACAAACAAGGGGAAGCTAAACAACATACTACTAAAAAGTAATGGGTCATTGAGGAAATCAAAATAGAAATAAGAAAATACCTCAAGATAAATGAAAACACAACTTTCCAAAAATCTGTAGGATGCAGCAAAAACAGTTCTAAGTTTATAGTAATAGAGGTCTACCTCAATAAACAAGAAAAGTCTCAAATAAAAAACCTAACCTACCATCTAAAGGAATTAGAAAAAGAAGAACAATACATATATATTACTCAGCCATAAAAAAGAATGAAATTCTGCCATTTGCAACAATATGGATGGACCTAGAGGGTATTATGCTTAGTGAAATAAGTCAGACAAAGGCAAATAATGTATGTTATCACTTATATGTGAAATCTAAAAAATAAAACAAACAAATGAATATTACCAAACAGAAAGAGACTCATAGATACAGAGAACAACTTGTTACCAGTGGGGAGTGGGAAGTGGAGAGGGGCAAGATAGGGGTAGGTGCTTAAGAGGCACAAACTACTATGTATAAAATAAATAAGCTATGAGTATGTATGATACAGCACAGAGAATGTAGCCAATATGTTATAACAACTTTAAACGGAGTATAATCCATAAATATATTGAATCACTATATTGTACATCTGAAACATCCAATTTTGTAACTAGAATGTGTATCAATTAAAAAAGAATGTATGTAAAATCAAATTGACACCATGAATATAAAAATCATGAATATTACAGTTGAATAACTATTAAACAGAATTTTACATCAGTCCATATAACCTTGAGAATATTTTCTGACTCTCTAAAAGCAAAAGCACATTCACAAAAGAAATCCCTATGCCATTTACTGCTGATTAGTTCTCTCATTCATTACAATACATTTTAAATCTCTGAATCCATAGTCAATAACTTATTCTTTCGACTTTACTTTCCTCCCCACAGACATTCCCACAGAAAACACTAATCAAAGGCTTTCATTTTTAGGCTGCATATTCAGATTTTGCCTACTTGTATCATGCTTGCATATCCAAATTATTCTTATGTGATTCAGGACATGAAACTATTGCAAACCACACACAAGTCTGGTAAGGTAGAAAAAACATTTTTATAGGAAAGGGGAAGTTGTAAGGGGCTGTTATAAACCAAAAGCCCATTGGAGGAAACTGGGAGTTTAAAGTATAGTGGATTTTCATTGGCTGAGTTGTGACAGTCTCTCACTGCCTGAGCTCTTGCCAAGCAAGGAAAAAAAACTTTCTTCCTCCTGCTGGTGGTAGTAAAGCAGTGTCACTTTCTGCCAAAGATGCAAGGTACCTCTCTTCCTATTGGGATCTGTATGGACCTGAAGTGGTATGCATGTTTGAGCTCCTCCTTATAGCCTCACAACTTCATTTTAGTGGGGTTTTACTTTATTAATTTTCACAATGTAAAAGAGTATAATAAGTGCTTAAGTTCCATTCACTAATGAACCAAATATTATTAAAAGCCAGGAGACAGATCCATGCATTCAGGGTTTGATAACTATGGAATTTAAAATTTGTGATTAAAAAAAAAAAAAGTTCAACAACAATAAAACAGTTTGTGACAACAGGTTAATGATTTAAAAAAATAATAAAAACATAAATCCCTTTCTATCACCATAATTAAAAACTCTATTTCAGCAGGTTTATATATAATTTGCAAAAATAATAAAACCATAGAATAGTAGAATTATGTGCAAGTATTTTTTTAAATTTAAGGTAAAAGATCCATTTATTTATTTTTCAAATATATTATCTAATCATATAATATTTGTACTTTATAATAATGCAACCACGTATTCTTATAAAATATTTAAATATATAGAAATACATTGTGTTAAATTTGAATATTCCCATTTTTATTCCTACCAGAACTAATCATTGTCATAACATTGGTTGCAAACTTCTGTTACTTTTTATGTTTACATATCTACATATATATTTATGTACAGATATATTTATAGACACACACAAATACACAAACATACATATATATATATGTTTTTTCCTTTTGTCCATAAAGTGGATTATACTATTTGTAATTTAAAATATTTTCTTAATAAACATTCTAACCTTCAATGCAGTTTTAAACCAAACTGGAATTATTTATAACTTTGAATGACTTATAAATCTCCTGTATTAGAAATAATAATCAGCATTAAAGGACAAATTGGATGATATATGTTTAAGAAAATTATTTCTTATCTTGTATATTAAGAGTTTGTATAGTTAGAAATATTTCATTGATCATATAGTAGAAGTCGAATATACATTTTAAGTCCCTGTCAAGATATGTATAAATTCACAGTATTCAATATTTTTTTGCAATACTGTCAGACAATAAAGGATCCACATACTTTAATTTTCAAGAAGCTTCCAGGTAGAAATTTCTTCCACACATTATATTCTTCTTAGGAATTTGGAGATAGATAAATAGCAAGGTAGTTTGCTTATGACTACAAGGAACTTTATTTTAGAAGAATGCTAAATCAAACTTTCTAATCAATTATCTAAAAATGGATAAATGTTTCATGATTATTAATGAAGAATAACATTGAGCAGAAGAAAAATACCTCATGGGGGGAATGGAAATATATTTTTTTAATTAATTAGTTAAGTTTATTGAAATATAGTTGATTTACAGTGTTGTGTTAGTTTAAGGTGTACAGCAAAGTGATTCAGTTTGCATATATACATATATATATATTATTTTTATTGTATTCTCTTCCATTATAGGTTATTGCAAGATATTGAGTATAGTTCCCTCTGCTATACAGTAGGTCCTTGTTGGTTATCTATTTTATATAGAGTAGTGTGTATATCTTTATCTCAAATTCCTAATTTATCCCTCCCACATCCTCTACTTTGGTAACCATGTTTGTTTTCTATGTGTGTGAGTCTATTTATGTTTTGTAAATAAGTTCATTTGTATCATTTTTAGATTCCACATATAAGTGATATCATTTGATATTTTTTTTGTCTGACTTACTTTACTTGGTATGATAATCTCTAGATCCATCCATGTTGCTGCAAATATTATTATTTCATTATTTTTTATGTCTAAGTAGTATTCCATTGTGTGTGTTTGTGTGTGTGTGTGTGTATCACAGCTTCTTTATCTATTCATCTGTCAATGGACATTTACATTACTTCCATGTCTTGACTATTGTACATACTGCTGCAATGAACATTGGGGTGCATGTATCTTTTGGAATTATGATTTTCTCTGAATATATGCCCAGGAGTGGGATTGCATAGTCATATAGTAGACCTATTTTTAGTTTTTTAAGGAACCTCCATACTGTTCTCCACAGTAGTGCTATCAATTTACATTCCCACCAACAGTGCAAGAAGGTTCCCTTTTCTCCACACCCTCTAGAGCATTTATTGTTTGTAGAGTTTTTGATGACCATTCTGACTGGTATGAGGTGATACCTCATTGTAGTTTTGATTTGCATTTCTATAATAATTAGTGATGTTGAGCATTTTTTCATGTTTCTGTTGGCCGTCTGTATATCTTCAGAGAAATGTCTATTTAGGTCTTCTGCCCAGTTTTTGATTGGGTTGGGTTTTATTTATTTATTTTGATATTGAGCTGCATGAACTGTTTGTATATTTTGGAGATTAATCCCTTGTTAGTTGCATAACTTGCAAATATTTTCTCCCATTCTGTAGATGTTTTTTGGTTTTGTTTATGGTTTCATTTGCTGTGCAAAAGCATTTATGCTTAATTAGGTCCCATTTGTTTAATTTCTTAAAATTTCCATTACTTTAGGAGACACATCCAAAAAGATATTGCTGTGATTTTTGTCAAAGAGTATCCTACGTTTTCTTCCAGGAGTTTTATAGTATTCCATCTTACATTAAGGTCTTTAATCCAATTTGAGTTTATTTTTGTGTATGGTGTTAGACAATGTTGTAATTTCATTCTTTTAAATGTAACTGTCCAGTTTCCTAGCACCACTTACTGAAGACTGTCTTTTCTCCATTGCATATTCTTGCCTCCTTTATCATAGATTAATTGACCATACGTTCATGGGTTTATGTCTGGGTTTTCTTTCCTGTTCCGTTGATCTATATTTCTATTTTTGTGTCAATACCATAATGTTTTGATTACTGTAGCTTTGAAGTATAGTCTGAAGTCAGGGAGCCAGATTCCTCTAGCTCCGTTTTTGTTTCTCAGTATTGCTTGGATATTCAGGGTCTCTTATGTTTCCACACAAATTGTAAAATTTTTGTTCTAGTTCTGTGAAAAATGCCAGTGATAAATTAGATAGGGATTTCATTGAACTGTAGATTGCCTTGGGTGATATAGTCATTTTGACAGTATTGATTCTTCCAGTCTAAGAACATGGTATATCTTTCCATCTGTTTGCCTTGTCTTTGATTTCTTTCATCAGCATCTTATAGATTTCAGAGTACAGGTCTTTTGCCTCCTTAGGTAAGTCTATTTGTAGGTATTTTATTCTTTCTGATGCGATGATAAATGGGATTGTTTGCTTAATTGATTTTTCTGATCTTTCATTGTTAGTGTGTAGGAATGCAAGAGATTTCTATGCATTAATTTTGTATCCTGTAATTTTACCAAATTCATTGATGAGCTCTTGTAATTTTCTGGTAGCATCTTTAGGATTTTCTATGAATAGTGTCAGGTCATCTGCAAACAGCGACAGCTTTACTTCTTATTTTCCAATCTGGGTTCCTTTTATTTCTTTTTCTTCTCTGTTTGCTGTGGCTAGGACTTCCAAAACTATGTTGAGTAAAAGTGGTGAGTGGACATTCTTGTCTTGTTCCTGATCTTAGAAGAGACGCTTTCAGTTTTTCACCATTGAGAATGATGTTTGCTATAAGCTTGCCATATATGGCTTTTATTATGTTGAGGTATGTTTTCTCTATGTCCACTTTATGGAGAGTTTTTATCATAAATGGGTGTTGAATTTTGTCAAAAGCTTTTTCTGAATCTATTGAGATGATCATATGGTTTTTATTCTTCAATTTGTTAATATGGTGTATCACATTGATTGATTTACATATATTGAAGAATACTTGCATTCCTGGGATAAATCCCATTTAATCATGGTTTATGATGGTTTTAATGTATTGTTGGATTCTGTTTGCTAGTGTTTTGTTAAGGATTTTTGCATCTATGTTCATCAGTGATATTGGATTTAATTTCCTTTTTTTGTGATATCTTTGATTTTGCTTTCAGGGTGATGGTGGCCTCATAGAATGTGTGTCTCTTCCTCTGCAATTTTTTGGAAGAGTTTGAGAATGATAGGTCTTGCCTTTTCTCTAAATGTTTGGTAGAATTCCCCTGTGAAGCCATCTGACCCTGGACTTTTTTTGTTGTTGGGAGTTTTTAAATCACAGATTCAATTTCAGTACTTGTTGTTGGTCTATTCATATTTTTTATTTCTTCCGGGTTCAACTTTGGGAGATTGTACCCTTCTATGAATTTTTCTATTTCTTCTATGTTGTCCGTTTTATTGGCGTATAGTTGTCTGCAGTAGTTAGTCTCTTATCGTCCTTTGTATTTCTCTGCTCTCTGTTGTAACTTCTCCTTTTTCATTTCTAATTTTATTGATTTGTGTCCTCTCCCTGTTTTTCTTGATGAGTCTTGCCAAGATTTATAAATTTTGTTTATCTTTTCAAAGAACCAGCTTTTAGTTTCATTGATTTTTTTCTATTGTTTTCTTTGGCTCTATTTCATTTATTTCTGCTCTGGTCTTTATGATTTCTTTCCTTTTACAAACGTTGGGGTTTTTTGTCCCTCTTTTTCTAGTTTTTCTGGGTTTAAGGTTAAGTTGTTATGGGAAAAGTCATCTGTGATGGAATATTAGCCAGAATTAGAGTAGTAAGAAATGTATTTAACTCTTCTTTTGGGAAAGATTGGAATAAATTTAACTAACATACATGAAGATTGAGATAGGTGGGAGTTGTGAGAGATTAGTTTAGACAAAAATTTTATTTTTTAAAAAATTTTTATTGTAGTATCCTTGATTTACCAAAATTTTATACTGAGTCTGTTTGCTTGATATTTCTTAGGTTCTGAAGTCATGATGAATTTCCATTCTCTGTCAATGATGAACTTTGTGAATCTATATAGGCTCACTTGATCTATCACAGATGTACTTGAACTGTCACTGATAGCTCTGTTGTTTGGATCAAATCCCAAATCCAACAATAACAAAGCAAAAAAAAAAAAAGGAAAAATAGGGTAAACAAGTCAACAATTAGTTTTGATTCAAAAGCATGTCATTTTTGAATGAGAAAATTTATTATTGGTCAAATGTGCTTTTCATACCTAGTTTAATATTTCATTTTTTACAGGTTGATTAATGATTAGATGGTAAGTTGAATACTTACAACTGTATTGTGGTTTTTAAAAAGATAAATTAATTACCCAATCAATGAAATGTGTATTAGATTTTCTTATACTGTTAGCTCTTCAACAGGAGTTATAAGTAACATAAGGTAAATGAAAAATATGGTCTTCATCTGCAAGGAGGGGATATGAAGTTGAAAAGATAAAATCAATACATTATAAACATATATATCATATATAATATTTACTATATATATAGCATAAAATATATGATAAAAATCTGTGATTTCAACAAGAATTACAGTTGGTTCAGTTATATTTCATGGAAAATGGAGTGTGATGTGTATTGCAGTAGGAATAGAAGAATTCCTGAGGGTTTGTATCTGAAATATTCTGTAACTTTTCATTAAACAAAGGGCAAAGGGCCCACTTCAACAAAATAAAAACACATGAAAGTAGGAGTAAGAATGATTTAGGGATATTTGGGAAGATGGTTAACTAGTAAGCTACTGGACCTTAATAAGTCAACCTGAAGGGTAATGAGAGTGAGCAGAATCGGTCTCATGTCACTAGACATCTTGCCTACATTGTCATTTATAGGATATAGGTATTGATCACTAAAATGTACATGAAGAATATTTTTGAATGAATGTAAAATTGACTTATCTATGTTAAATCACGAAGGTTCCTAAATAAATATAATTCCAGAGTCATTTTCAGAGGTAGTCTTTAAATGGGAAGATAAAATGATACAATAATAGTATTTAGTGACTGAAAAACATGAAAAATGATATGACTCTGGTATGTGTCATATTGTTGTAAAAAACCATTTCATCTTTTTTTTTTTAATTCAGCATCCAAAGTTGTGTGGATGATAAGAATAATTGCCTATGTTTCAGCACACAGTTTGTTTTACACTTTTTTTATGACTATGGTTACAAAACAATTTGTCTAGTTTGAAAAGATTAGTAGAAGAATGTAGGATGTAACTGAAATACAGCTTGTCCGTTTATGGTCTATTCCTGGTAAACAGCAGGGTTTGGGGTACAGCAGTATACAAAAATGAAGCTGAACATTTTATTTTATAGATGGAAATACCTAATAGTGCATGTTAAGAGTGTAGTGAGTTCTGGAATGGTGACGTATACCATATGGAGGAATGGAAATTGCACAATATTGAATGATAATGTTCCTGAAGAAGTTCACCTATGTGACTGGATTAGGAATGAAAATTTCCTCATAAAATAGAGAAAGTAAAAAAAAGAGAGGGAGAGAGAGGACGGTAATCTAGCCTGGAAAGTTTCCATGGGCCAAGCTTGGAGGAGGAGAGTATATAAAGGAGTGCATAAAAATATAATGGGTCAGGGGTCCATCACTTTTGCCCAAATAACATTGGCATATTGTGTTTCTAAATATAAAGATATCAGGAAAATATGACTATATAGCCTTCTGACCAAGAGGAAATGGAAACAGTGTTTGGTAACATAAACCAGTCTTTATCCCCCTTCTTGCAATCCAAGACTAGGTAGCATATTGTCAGAAAATGAGTAACACAAATAAAGTATGTATCATGCTGGCTTGCTTTGGGTAAAATCTGAAAGCTATGTGTCTTAACAGTTACCACATTAAAAATATCCAGTCTTAATAATGATGCAATATTAAAAACAACCCTTTAATATACAAATATAAGTTAATAACAAACAACCATTTGGAATAAATTAACTATACATTTTCAGTGAATATAGTTATACATCAAATCTTCAGAAGTAGTCCTTTGGTACACTTTGACATGGACCCTTTTTAAATTAGGGTATAAATTATTGGTAACTTTAAAATCTGTGACAGGAATATGCTTTTTTCAGAATATTGCATATAAATATAAAATTAAAAGAATGATGTGCTCTTCTGTGAGGAAAACAAATTTAAATATCCAATTGTGTACTCTAGGTAAAGCAAGGGTCAATTGTTTACATTACAATGGTTTCATAGTAGGCATTTTTTCACTATGACTCTTTCATCTCAGATTGATTAAATGTGATTTGTTTGAAACCCACAATTTAAATAGTTTGAGCTCATGTACCCCCTTATGAAAAAAAATGGCATTCACTCGGCAGATTAAATTCTTGAAGTGTTGTCTCATATTTACTATCATGTAAATAAAAACAAAGCAAAAATAGGTAGATTCAGTGGAAAAATGTGAAACTATAGGCAAAATTAACCTGCAAAAATACATTTTAAAATATATATAAAAATATATAATATATATGAATATATATATATATAAAGTATATATATATATATACTTTACTTTTATACAAGCAAACTACCTTGCATATCTGGATTATTCCAAGAATGCAAGGTAGTTTGCCTGTATATAATAAATCAATATAGTACAGCACATTAATAGATTACAAAACCACAGGAGGAAAAGCAATTGATCATTTCAGAAGATGCAGAGAATGTGTGTGATAAAATTAAATACTATTCTTGATAAAAAGCTCTTAACAAACAATAAATAGAAAAGAACTTCCTTATCCTGATAAAGGATATCTGAAAAAAATCCCAAAGTAAACAGTACTGTGAGATACAGAAATGTGAAAACATTACCTTTAAAATTAGAAACAAGATAACAATATTCACTATGACCCATTCCATTCATTATTGTAAGGGATGTACCTAAGAGCTTAGTAAGAAACAAAATGAAATGTAATATTTACAAGAATTGGAAAGAAATGAATTATAATGTTTAAGTTAATAAGCTAAAAAGTCAGATAAAAAGATTAGTGTCCAAAGACTAAATATCACTTGTATTTCTATGCCTAGGATAAAAGTGTTAGAAATGCAGTAAAAAGATAAAATTTCAATCACACAAAAAATAAGGAAAAAAGAAATTCACCAAATAAAAGACTTGTGTTTTATTAGAGAAAAAATATATGACTATGTGGAATTCATAAATATACATAACTAGAGAAATATAAATTCTTCATTATATAGAAAGTCAGTATTTTAGCTATGTAAAATCTGATCAAAATGATTCATAGATTTAATGTGCTATCATTAAATTCTGGCAGAGGTTTGAATGGAATTTAACAAACTTACTCTAAAATTTATATGGAAGAAGATGGGGCCAATAAAAGACAAGACACTTGACGAAAATAAGTTGAGTGTGAATTCCAACCATAAATAAATTGGCCAGAGGTACTCAGCAGAAAAACTAGAGAAAAGTCATACAAATGTGAAACTTTAAAGATGACAGGTAGTATGGGAAATGAAGGAGAAGAGAAATTATTGCTTGATATAATTATGGTAAGATTTTCATATAAATCATATATATTCATATATAATGAACGTAAAAAATAATTAATGCCACATACCATACACAGTCACAAATCCAAGTCCAAGCAGATAAAATATTTAAATATCAAATAGTTTATGAGAATATGTAGGAAATTATTACATATTATAAGAATATGTAGAAATTATTTCTTACTATATGTAGGAAACAATTTATTAAATAAGACTCAAAATATGATAACTATGATGAAAAGGTAAACATGTATTTGACTACAATATAATAAATACTTCAAGTTCATTCAAAGACATCATAAGGAAACAATAAAGGCATCCTACTGGGAGTTGATATCTGCTATACAGATAATCATGAAAGTATTATTTAAAATATGCAAAGATACTTACATGCATACATGTATATAATCTACAAATAAAAAATAATACAGGCTAAGAGAAATATAGGCAAAATGCAAAAACAGGTTTTTAAGAAAATATAAACTACCAAACATGTGAAATGGTGATCAATATCAGTGAAAAATTACCTGACAATATTGGTAATCAGGTAAATGTAAATTAACCACAAAAATGTTATTTTACACCCATTAAGATGGCAAACATTTGAAAATTTAAATAATTGAATGATATAAAAGCAAAAAGCTCTTATTGCTCAAAGTATAAATTGAAATAACTAACTTCAGAAAATATCATATTCTTGTAAAATTAAAGGTTTGGACAAGCTAAACTCTAGCAATTTCTTTCCTAGGTTCTGTTGACTTTTTTTGAATGCATTCTGTGTGCACCAAGATACATATACAAGTATATTCATAACATTATTGTTTATAATAAACATTGTAAGTGGGCTTCCCTGCTGGCACAGTGGTTGAGAGTCCGCCTGCCGATGCAGGGGACATGGGTTCGTGCCCTGGTCCGGGAAGATCCCACATGCCGTGGAGCGGCTGGACCCGTCATCCATGGCCACTGAGCCTGTGCATCCAGAGCCTGTGCTCCACAATGGGAGAGGTCACAACAGTGAGAGGCCCACGTACCGCAAAAAAAAAAAAAAAAAGTCCGGGCACTATAAAACTCTTAGATGAAAACATAGGAAAAACACTCTTTGACATAAATCACAGCAAGTTCTTTTATGACCCACCTCCTAATGTAATGAAAATAAAAACAAAAATAAACAAATGGGACTTAATGAAACTTAAAAGCTTTTACAAAGCAAAGGAAACATAAACAAGATGAAAAGACAACACACAGAATAGGAGAAAATATTTTCAAATGAAGCAGAAGGTACCACACTTTTTGAAGCAATTATACTCCAATAAAAATAATAAATGAATAAATAAAAAGAGAAAATAAAATTACAGCTAAAAAAATTCTAAAAACTTACCATTGATAAAATACATATTAATTCTTTTCTATGTGAAGATTAGAAAATAAAGTATTTTTGCTTTCTCAACTTTTTTATACATTTTCTCTTAATGTATCTGTTTTATTAATTATATAATCATATTAATACACATTAATTAATATACATTTAACATACATTTACAAAATCAAATAAATTACATTGAAAAATAATTTTTAAGTATTATTTTCATTATTAGTATGTCCTTTGAAATGATATTTTCAAGATAGATTGAGCCTTACTTTGCCTACCTATGGATTCAATATTCATTACCAAAGCTTTCATATAACCATCTCTTACTTCTTACATTTTTGTTTGGATTTATCCATTTTTTAGTACTTATTTTTTTCAGAAAGGATACATAATTACCATACCTTTCGATTCTTTGAATGTCTCAGTATTATTTGGCTTAACTACATACATACGAACTTTAAAGGTAGTAAACTTATAGCATTATGATATTTCTCTCAAAGCTGTGTAGCCATTTCCCCAGTAGTTTTGGCTAGTCAGTCTTTAATGGAAGAATACTAGCTCATGCCTTGTCTTTTCTATAGACACGTCCCTGTTAATATTTTTCTCTTGTCAGGTTGCTTGTCAGCTTTTAAGTTTAACATTTTGAAATAGATACAGATGCAAATATGTAGATATATATCCATTTTACATTATAAGTAGGCTTTAAACATGGTGTGTTCTTCTAATCACCTTAATGTGCCTATTTCCTTCCCTGGGAACTAATCTGTGTATCTGGCAGTTTACCAAATTCTAAGAGTCATGCTTTACTGCACTGTAAGAGAAAAATCTTTAAATTTAAATAACTAAATATTTCTAAACAATGTAATTTTATTTGATATTTAGTAACTTTTTAAAACAATAGGATAGAGTAAGATAAATGGTTTTAACGATTATGTTTTTAAAATGTCTTCTTATAGGTATGGTGGCCTTTTATACAACTGCCATATGTAGTCCCCATAAAACAATAGTACTTAAGAAATTCTTATAATTTGTATTTGTAGTTATATCTGAGCATATAAAGTCTGACTCCTTTCTTATGTTTTTAACTAAAAATTTGTATTATTTTCATCCTTACAAGCAATTTAATGGAATATTTATAATATGTGTTAGAAATGAGGCAGTGTTTAGCATTACTTTTATTAGATTTATCGTATTTGATGATCAAGTGAACTATATCTTTGGAGAGAGAACTAACATTAATAATGAAGAAACTGAATCTGAAACTGCACTCCTCCTTGGATGGTACTCAACCCAGCCACACCTCAGATCAGGACTTGAATCCACAATCCCTGACTTAGGAGGGGACTCAAACCCACTATCATTTAATTAAAACCACTTACCTGGTGTCAGGACTTACTGAAGCTCAGCTTCTTTCCTTTCAGCACAGAAGGAATTCAGCTTAAGGCAAAGTGATTGATAGGCAAAGAGTGAGTTTATTATCATAGGATGCCTGTGAGATATACAACCTGGCAGACAAGGGAGCACAGCCCCAAGAACAAAGGGGGCTACATTTTTATAATCAAAGAAAAAGTGGGGAGGGGAGAAGACCATCTTCTTCCTCATTTTTGGGTAGAAGTCATTATCATTATGTCCTCCTTTGACCCTATATGGTCTAACCGGGACTGTCACTGCACTATTTAAATAATATATATAAGTATATATATATATATATATACTTGCAAAGAAAAGCTAATATTTATAGGTAAATGACATGAGTTTGAGTAGAATGTAGAGGTCACAATTCAAATGTTTAGTTCATACAGATATTTGCCCTAAATAAAAATGAAATGTCTTTATATAATATGCTTCCTTATTTTCTTTCTTTTTGATCAGTATTTTTGGCTCTAAAAGATATCTTTTGGCAAAATCTTATTTGAATTGATACAAAGTTGAAAGATACACACACACAAACATATATATATTTATATAAACTCTACTTATGGATAGGAAAAAGAGTAGGATGAAGTAAGTTAAATCTAACATTATTAAAATACTCTAATCTCTTCTAATTATAAGAATATTAAATATAAATTATTCCATTTCAAAAATACTTTCAGAGATGGTATAAATGGTGAGAGAATGTACATATCATATACATTATAGTTTTCCACTTTATTAAATTGATTATATTATCATAAAGAAACAGTATAATATTAAATTAAAATGCAAAATGCAAATTAATTGCAGATATAAATTGATCTCAAATTTGGGTTGTAAATAATTTTATATCTAAATTTCAGTGCTTTGATGTGCTTTTGTATTATTTCAGGAAAATAATAAATTAAAATATATAGATGTACAAATTTAAATCCTTATCTAATATATCTCAATCTCATAAATTCTAAAATCCCTCAACCTTCTTCCATTCTTCCTTCCTTTGTCCCTCCTTTCCTTATTTATTTTTGGTAATTTTGACTATATAAGTAAATTGTTGGCAAAATTTTGTCATAACTGATATGTGAATGAAGGATGAAGGATATACTATATATATATATATATATATATTTGTTGATTATCCAACTTGGAATGAATATTTGTATTATTTTTGCAAAATGATTAATGGGATTAACTGCAGGATGTTGTTCCTTAACATTTTTCATAGTATACAATATATGTACTGCTTACTATTTTATACAGTGAATTTAGCTTTTAAATGTCTATCTCCATTCAAGAAAGATCTTAAGTTATTATTAAATTGTACTTTAATAATTGTGATAAAGGAAATTACATAGTGTTAAGAAATTATGCTAATATAATGAACTTTAGGAATTCATAGGCAATTTAGCTGAGGCCTGAAAGATGAATGGAATTAGATAGGCAAGTCTCTTGAGAGGAGTACGGGGTGGCTGTGTAAGAGATTAATTCTAGGAGTGAGAATAGCATGTGTAATGAACCTGTAGCATAAGGGAACATAGTAAGTTCAAGGGTTACAAGAAATAAATATGACTATAGTGATGATCATGAAGGTGAGCAAGGAGTGATTTAAGGCTCCTAAAACAGTATAGTAGATTTACAATGTTGTGTTACTTTCTGCTGTACAGCAAAGTGAATCAGTTATACATATACATATATTTACTCTTTTTAGGATTCTTTCCCCATATAGGTCATTACAGAGTATTTAATAGAGTTACCTGTGCTATCAGTAGGTCTTTATTAGTTATCTATTTTATATACAGTAGTGTGTATATGTCAACCCCAATCTCCCAAGTTATCCCTCTTCTCTTTCCCCCCAGTAACCATAAAATTGTTTTCTACATGTGACTCTATTTCTGTTTTGTAAATAAGATCATTTGTACCATTTTTTTAGATTCCACATATAAATGATATCATATGATATTTGTCCTTCTCTGTGATTTACTTCACTCAGTATAATAATCTCTAGGTCCATCCATGTTACCACAAATGGCATTATTTCATTCTTTTTTATGGCTGAGTAATATTCCATTGTATATATGTACATCTTCTTTACCTATTCCTCTGTCAATGAACATTTAGGTTTCTTCCATGTCCTGGCTACTGTAAATATTACTGCAATGAACTTTGGAGTGCATATACCTATTCGAATTATGGTTTTCTCCAGGTATATGCCCAGGGGTGTAACTGCTGGATCATATGGTAGTTCTATTTTTGGATTTTTAAGGAAGCTCCATACTGTTCTCCAGAGTGACTGTACCAATTTTCATCCCCACCAACAGTGTAGGAGGGTTCCCTTTTTTCCACACACACTCCAGCATTTATCTTTTGTAGATTCTTTGGTAATGGCCACTCTGACTGTTGTGAGGTGATACCTCAATGCAGTTTGATTTACATTTCTCTAATGATTAGTGACGTTGAGCATCTTTTCATGTGATTTTTTGCCATCTGTATGTCTTCTTTGGAGAAATGTCTATTTAGATCTTCTGCCCATTTTTTTGATTGGGTTGTATTTTTTTGTTGTTATTGAGATGCATGAGCTGTTTGTATATTTTGGATTTTAATCCCTCGTCAGTCGTTTCATTTGCAAATATTTTCTCCCATTCTGTGGGTTGTATTTTCATTTGTTTAGGATTTCCTTTGCTTTGCAAAAGCATTTAAGTTTAATTAGGTTCCCTTTGTTTAGTTTTGGTTTTATTTTTTTTTCTCTAAGAGGTGGATCAGAAAAGATCTTGCTGCAGTTTATGTCACAAAGTGCTCTGCCTATGTTTTACTCTAAGAATTTTATAGTATCTCGTCTTACATTTAGGTTGTTAATTGATTTTGAGTTTAATTTTGTGTATGGTGCTGGACTGTTCTAATTTTATCCATTTCCATGTAGCTGTTCAGTAGTCCCAGCACCACTTATTGAAGTGACTTTCTTTTCTCCATTGTATATTCTTGCCTCCTTTGTCATAGATTAGGTGACCATAGGTGCATGGGTTTAGTTCTGGGTTTTCTTTCCTGTTCCATTGATCTATATTTCTGTTTTTGTGCCAGTACCAAAATGTTTTGATTACTGTAGCTTTGTAGTATAGTTTGAAGTCAGGAAGACTGATTCCTCCAGCTCCGTTTTTGTTTTTCAGTATTGCTCTGTATATTCAGGGTCCTCTGTGTTTCCACAAAAATTGTAAAGTTTTTGTTCTAATTCTGTGAAAAATGCCTTTGGTAATTTGATAGGGATTACGTTGAATCTGTAGATTGCTTTGGGCAATATAATCATTTTGATAATATTGATTCTTCCAATCCAAAAACATGGTATATCTCTCCATCTGTTTCTGTCATCTTTTATTTCTTTCATCAGTATCTTATAGTTTTCTGAGTACAGGTCTTTTGCCTCCTTAGGTAGGTTTATTCCTAGGTATTTTATTCCATTGGTTGTGAAGGTAAATAGGATTTTTTCCTTAATTTCTCTTCCCAATCTTTTCTTTAGTGTATAGGAATGTAAGAGTTTTCTGTGTATTAATTTTGTATCCTGCAACTTTACCAAATTCTTTGATGAACTCTTCTGGTTTTCTGGTAACATCTTTAGGATTTTCTATGTATAGTATTATGTTATTTGCAAACATTGACTGTTTTACTTCTTCCTTTCCAATTTGGATTCCTTTTGTTTCTTTTTCTTCTCTGATTGCCATGGATAAGACTTCCAAAACTAAGTTGAATAAAAGTGGCAAGAGTGGACATCCTGACCTCAGAGGAAATGCTTTCAGTTTTCACCCTTGAGAATGATGTTTGCTTTAGATTTGTCAGATATGACCCTTATTACATTGAGGTATGTTTCCTCTATACCCACTTTCTGGAGAATTTTTTTCATATATGGGTGTTGAGTTTTGTCAAAATGTTTTCCTGCATCTATTGAGATGATCATATGGTTTTTATTCTTCAATTTGTTAATATGGTGTATCACATTGATTGATTTGTGTATATTGGAGAATGATTTTATCCCTGGGATAAATCCCACTTTATCATGGTGTATGATCCTTTTAATGTGTTGTTGGATTGGGTTAGCTAGTATTTTGTTGTGGATTTTTGAGACTATGTTCATCAGTGATATTGGCCTGTAATTTCCTTTTTTAGTGGGATCTTTGTCTGGTTTTGCTATCAGGGTGATGGTTGCCTTGTAGAATGAGCATTAGAGTGTTCCTTCCTCTGCAATTTTTTGGAACATTTTGAGAAGGAAAGTGTTAGCTCTTTAAATATTTGATAGGATTCACCTGTGAAGCCATCTGGTCCTGGACTTTTGTTTGTTGGAAGTTTTTAATCACAGTTTCAATTTCAGTAATTGTTGTTGGTCTATTCATATTTTCTATTTCTTCCTGATTCAGTCTTGGAAGGTTGTACCATTCTATGAATTTGTCCATTTCTTCCAGGTTGTCCATTTTATTGGCATATAATTGTTTGTAGTAGTCTTTTATGATCCTTTGTATTTCTATGGTGTCCTTTGTAACTTCTTTTTCTGTTCTAATTGTATTGATTTGAGGCCTCTCCCTAGTTATCTTAATGAGACTGCCTAAAGGTTTCTTCAATTTTATCTATCTTTTCAAAGAAACACCTTTTAGTTTTATTGATTTTTCTATTTTTACTTCATCTCTTTCATTTACTTTGGCTTTGATATTTATGATTTTTATCCTTCTACTAAATTTGGCTTTTGTTTGTTTTTCTTTCTCTAGTTGCTTTAGGTGTAAGGTTAGGTTGTTAGATTTTTCTTATTTCCTAAGGCAAGATTGTATTGCTATAAACTTCCCTCTTAGAACTGCTTTTGCTGCATGTCATAGGTTTTGGATTTTTGTGTTTTCTTTGTCATTTCTGTTTAGGTATACTTTGACTTCCTCTTTGATTTCTTCAGTGATCCATTGGTTGTCTAGTAACATTGTTTAGCCTTCATGAGTTTGTGTTTTTTGCAGGTTTTTTTCCTGTTTTTTTTTTTTGTAATCTCATAATGTTGTGCTCAGAAAAGATGCTTGATATAATTTCAATTTCCTTAAATTTACTGAGGCTTGATTTGTGGCCCAATATGTGATCTCTCCTGCAGAATATTCCATGTGAACTTGAGAAGAAAGTTTATTCCACTGCCTTAGGATGGAATGTTGTATGAATATCAATTAAGTACATCTGATCTAATGTGTCATTTAAGGTCTGTGTTTCCTCATTAATTTTCTGTCTGGAGGATCTTTCAGTTGGTGTAAGGGAGGGTGTTAACATCACCCCAATATTTTTCTGTTACTGTTGATTTCCCCCATTTTGGCTGTTAGCATTTGCCTTATATATTGTGGTACTCCTGTATTGGTTGCATATATATTTACAATCATATCCTCTTCTTGGATTGATCCTTTGATTAGTATGTTGTGTCTTTCCTTGTCTCTTGTAAGTGTCTTTATTTTAAAGTCTATTTTTTTCTCATATGAGTACTCTACTCTACTTTTTTTATTTTCCATTTGTATGGAATTACTTTTTCCATCCCCTCACATTAAGTCTGTATGTGTCCCTAGATCTGGGTGGGTCTCTTGTAGACAGTATATATACAGGTCTTTTTTTTTTTTTTTTTTTTTTGTATCCATTCATCCAGTTCATGTCTTTTGGCTGGAGCATTTAATCCATTTACATTTAAAGTAATTAATGATATGTATGTTCCTACTGACATTTTCTTAATTGTTTAGGATTTGTTTTCTTAATTATTTTTTCTTCCCTTCCTCTTCTGTTCTCTTCTCTTTTGGTTTGATGACTATCTTTGGTATTGTGTTTGGGTTACTTTATTTTTTTGTATGTGTATCTATTGTAGTTTTCGGTTTGCTGTTCCAATTAGGTTTTGATGTGGCAATCTATAAATGTACAAGGTTGTTTTAAGTTACAGGTCTCTTTCCCACCTAGAGAAGTTCCTTTAGCTTTTGTTGTAGAGCTGGTTTGGTAGTGTGGAATTCTCTTAGCTTTTATTTTCTGTAAAACTTTTGGTTTCTCTGTCATATCTGAATGAGAGCTTTGCCAGTTAGAGTATTCTTGGTTGTAGGTTTTCTGTTTCATCACTTTAAATATATTGTGCCACTCCCTTCTGGTCTGTGGACTTTCTGCTAAAGAACCAGCTGATAATTTATGGGGATTCACTTGTATATATATATATTTTTTTCTCTTATTGCTTTTATTGGTTTGGCCAAAAAGTTCATTTGGGTTTTTCTGTAAGATGTTATGGAAAAATCTGAATGAAATTTTTGGCCAACCCAATAATAATTTATTTTCCTGTAATTTTTCAGTTTGATTAACATGTGTCTTGGCATGTTCCTCCTAGGGTTCATCTTGTATGAGACTCTCTGTGCTTCCTGGACTTGAGTGAGTGTTTCCTTTCTGATGTTAGGGAAATTTACAGCTGTAATCTCTTCACATTTTTTCTCAGTCCCTTCGTTTTCTCCTCCCTTTTTGGGACCCCTATATTGCAAATATTGGTGCCTTTAATGTCCAAATATCTCTGAGGCTGTCCTAATTTTTTTCATTCTTTTTCTTTATTCTGTTCTGTGGCAGTGCTTTCCACCAATTTGTCTTCCAGATCCCTTATTTGCTCTTCTGCCTCAGTTATTCTGCTATTGATTCTTTCTAGTGTATTTTTCATTTCAGTTATTGTATTGTTCATCTCTGTTTGTTCTTTATATCTTCTAGCTCCCTGTTAAATATTTCTTGTATCCTCTCAATTTGTGCCTCCATTCTTTTTCTGTAATTTTGGATCATCTTTACTGTCATTACTCTGAATTCCTTTTCAGGTAGAGTGCCTATCTCCTCTTCATTTAGTTGTTCTTGTGGGTTTTTAACCTTGTTCCTTCATTTGCAATGTATTTCTCTGTTGTCTCATTTTGTCTACCTTTCTGTGTTTGTGCTCTTCTTTCCATAGGCTGCAGGACTGTAGTTCCTCTTGCTTCTGGTGTCTGCCTCCTGGTGGGTGAAGTTAGCCCAGGGGCTTATTTACTGGTGGGAGGGACTGGTGCCTGCCTTCTGATGAGTGAATCTGTGTCTTGTCCCTCTGATGGGTAGGGCTGTGTCAAGTGGTGTGGTTTGAGGTAATTGTGAGCTCAGTACAACTTTAACCAGCCTATCCAGTGATAGATGGGGCTGTGTTCCTGTCTTACTCATTGTTTGGCCTGAGGTGTTCCACCTCTAGAGCTTGTAGGCTGTTGGGTGGGGCTGGCTCTTGGTGCAAAACTGGGGTCCTTCAGGAGAGCTAATGCCATTTAATATTCTCTTGGGGGCTTCCCTGGTGGTGCAGTGTTTGAGAGTCTGCCTGCCGATGCAGGGGACGTGGGATCGTGCCCTGGTCTGGGAAGATCCCACATGCTGCGGAGTGGCTGGGCCCATGAGCCTTGGCCGCTGAGCCTGCACATCCAATGCCTGTGCCCCACAATGGGAGAGGCCACAAAAATGAGAGGCCTGCGTACCGCAAAAAAAAAAAAAAGTCTCTTGGGCCTCCACCGTCAGTGCCCTTGCCCCCATAGTGAGCTACAACCATCCTCCACCTCCCCAGGAGCACCTCCCAGACCCCTAGTTAGGTCTAGCCCTGGTTCCTATGGAGGTGTTGTTTTGTGCTGTGTCAGTACACGTGAGGACTTGTGTGCACCCTCCAAGAGTGGAGTCTTTGTTTCTCCCAGCCATGTGGAGTTCCTGCACTCAGGCCCCATTTGCTTTCAAAGTCACATGCTCTGGGGGTTTTTCATCCAGGTGTCTGACCCTCAGACTGTTTTGGAGGGCTATTTTTATGTGGGAACATCCCTATATAGTCTTTGAGTTTTTAATATTTTTTGGTGTGAGGGCTGTTTTTAGTATGGATGTCTGCCACCTCTTTCCTCAGTGTATGCTGTCTGTTATCTCCTTGATAGGAGGTGTGACTGATATGACGTGAGCCTGCACTGGATATTAAGAGGGGCCTCCCATTTGCTCTGTGGTTGTTACTGTCCTATCATGGGCAGGGTCTGTTCCCTAGTTGTTGAAGTAGAGGTCCCAGATCTTTTTCTGAGCTATATGAGGTGTGAAGTAGATGGTATTGGAGTATTCCTAGTGGGAGAGAAGCCACTGAGTTTTCCTCCTCTAGAGCTGTTCATCTGTGAGCGTACTCTGTTGGGTCATTTTTAATCCATCGTGCTGGCTCACAATTTACACTGCTGTTGGAATTGCTCTCAGTCCCACCTTAACTGTGGGTATGCCAGCAATTGGCCTTTGTGTCTCTCAGGCATTATTTTCAACAGGCCACCAGCACAGATCCACTGAAATCAGGTCCCAGGACTGCAGTAATCATGCACCTGGACCTGCTGTAGGAGCTATGGAGGCAGCTCAGATTCTGGCCTAGTCCAATCCCATCATGTACATGCTCACAAAACCCACAGCTGCTAAAGCTACACCCATCTCAGCTGTGGGAGTACTCTTCCATTCAGACGTTCACAGGTGCTGAGTTTACAAAGCTGGCAGTGGGGGGCATAAATCCGTGGTTCCTGCAGCGATGAGGAGAGATTTCAGCTCTTCTTCCTTAGTTGCATGGCCCTGGGGCTCAGCTGTGGTTTCAGCCCCACCTCGGCAAGTCTTCCTTCCACCAGTGCCTGCTCCTGAGGCTGCCCCAGAGCACACTTGACCATCCAGGTGGGTGGAGGTGAAGGTGGTGATGGCGAGGAGCATGAGCCTGCTGGTGCCAGCCGGGCTTATAAGGTTTTAAAAAAAGTTAAGCTCTGAAAGTAAAAAGAGAAGAAACAATGACATAAAGTGAAAATTAGGAACATAGTGTATCATGTCCTCAAGGAAAAAATACATTTTCAAGAAAGTAACCATGAGAATTATGTTTCTGTAAATCAAAAAAACTTATGAATTGAAGAATATATTTTGTACTTATGAAATGAAAGTCATTGGCAGAAAAGATACTTCAAATAATTAACAATTATATAACATTGACAATGACTGACCATGTACTTTGTTGCAAAGCTAAAGAAGGGCCCTGAGGACCCCTTTTATGACAGGAATCTTTTAGTTGCAAGTTATTGCAGAGTTTGACAAAAGGGTACCTAAGTTGAAGCTGTTGCTGATGAGTAAGTGGGGTAGAAGACTGGATGGGGATGGATGGGGACATGTCTCAGATCAGAAGTACTTTGTTATTTTAATAACTGCTATGGACATAGTAGTATTTTATTCCTAAAAACAAGTCTTGGTGATTGTTGACTTTAGAAACATCTTATTCAAAAAATTGATGCATCAGAGGTCATGGTGGGCCAAAAAGTGAGTGAAAATAAAAAAATAAAGTTATAATATTGATAAAGTCTTTTTATGTAACATGGCTAAAAGAGACAGGTGTGTAACTGGGTGGAGATAGTCACTGGAATAAAGTTGTTTTGTTTGAATAAGAATGTTTTAAAACCAGTGTAACTGGCCATGTTGAAATGTAGAGGAAAAAAAAGCAAAAGATTACATAATCCATATCTTAAATGATTACTCTTAGCTAGAAAGAGGATGGTTCTTTTATTTTAAGAGATGATGAGAAAAAGTGGAGGATAGATTTGAAAGAAAAAAAAATGACCATTGTGAAGAGTAACCATAAGTTGCCCAGGGAACCCACTGGACTGCCAGGTTTAGGAATTTTGACCATGAATTTGAAGCTGAACCAGTCCATTATGCTATGAATTTCTGTAGAAACTTGCATCTCTGCAGTGTAAATGTTTTAAGCTTTATAATTTCCTAATGCCTCAACATTCCCACAAACACTTTGAGCACACTGCTTAGGCAAATAGGTGCACAGTGAGATAAGGCTGATTCCTGCCACAGGTTCCTCTTCTTGCCTTCCCCTGACTATGACAATGGATATAATTTAAAATAAATGACATAAAATGCTAGTGTTCTATATCTGTGAGATGAAATGTTCAAAATAAATAGGTAGAGTATATGGAAATTTAAGAACAAGTATTAAGATTTAAAATTTAAAATCCTAAAAATAAAAAAATAATTTTCAAGTTTCTCCAAAGCTAGATATTTTTTTAAAATATTAAAAATGATACAAGGGATGAGAAGCAGTTACAACTGGAGCAAGAAAGGAAGCTACTCTTGAGAATCTAATATTATGAGGGGAGAACCAAAATTTTAGCAGTAGAAAATGTATGAGAAATTCTGAGATCTACAACCTCCATATTTCACTTTTTAAATTCTGATGGCACCCCATCATCATTTTTGGATTAGTATTTGTACCTTTTATTTACACTATTCTTATTGTACCCCAATTGGGCTTGATAACCTGTCACAGGGCTGCAATCTATATGCCAGATTTAGAATTCCCATGGGGTTTTGCTATTACTAATTGCTACCTTAAGAAGGAAAGAGGAAGGAACTAGGGGAACCTAAAATTAAAGTTTAGCCAAAGCATAGAGATATAACAGATATCACATGTGAAAAAACGGTGTTAGATCATATGCAGACTTCAAAAATGTTTTGGTTGTTTTTGTTCTGTTTTGTGTTGTAATGTGTTATATGACTATAGAATCCACTAGCAACACTGAGGATATAATAGGGTCAGGTTTTTGGAAGATAAGTGTGATTGAAGGGAATTTCTTTGCAAGGAGTTGTTATTGTACTGTGGATTCCACTGTTCCCAACAGGAAAGTATATCTATGTGGGATGGAGTTCCAGTCTCTCACCAGCTGAAGTACCCACTGAGGATACTTCAAGTGGAAAATCCAGTGATAGTAAAATGAGTTTACTGAAAGTGAAAGAAGTGGTAAACTTTTATGTTATTCCTGTCTGGGAAGACTGGAATAACATCTCATCTAGAGGATGAGAATTGAACAATCTGTTTGGCAATGAGGAATAGGAACAACTGTCTACTATGTTACATTTAAGTTGTGCTCCTAGCAACAAAGTGTGTGGTTATATTGAATTGTGGGAAAAAGAACTGGAGAGAGGGAAAAATAGGTCTTATTAGAGGAGAATCTAGATGTGTATTGATAGGCAGAGTATGGAGTGAGCCACCAATATAATGAAGTACGTTAACTCAGGTGAAGGGAATTATGAAAGGGTAACTGTAGGAGGGTAGCAATGTTTCCAAAGAAGCCAAGAAAGCATTCTATTAACAATCTTCTATTTTTTTTAAATTTTTATTGGCGTATAGTTGATTTACAGTGTTGTGTTAGTTTCAGGTGTACAGCAAAGAGATTCAGTTATACATATACATATATCCACTCATTTTAAGATTCTTTCCCATATAGGTCATTACAGAGTACTGAGTAGAGTTCTCTGTCCTATACAGTAGGCCCTTATTAGCTATATATTTTATACTTAGTAGTGTGTATATGTCAGTCTCATTCTCCCAATTTATCCCTCCTCCCTTACACCCTGGTAAGTGTAAGTTTGTTTTCTACATCTGTAACTTTATTTCTGTTTTGTAGATAAGTTCATTTGTACCCATTTTTTAGACTCCAAATATAAGCAATATCATGTGATATTTGTCTTTCTCTGTCTGACTTACTTCACTCAGTATGAAAATCTCAAGGTCCATCCATTTTACTGCAAATGGAATCATTTTGTTCCTTTTTATGCCATTTTTGTTCCATTATATATATGTACCACATCTTCTTTATCCAGTCCTCCATCAATGGATATTTATGTTGCTTCCATGTCCTGGCTATTGTAAATAGTGCTGCAATGAACATTTGGGTGCATTTATCTTTTTGAAGTATGGTTTTCTCTGGATGTATGTCCAGGAGTGGGATTGCTGGATCATATAGAATACCAAAACTAATTAAGCATATAAAAAATAAACAAAAATGATTAATTAAAAATGAAACTAAAAAAGACCTAGATATCTGGTATATCTATACCATAGGATAATACTACTTAACAATACAAAGGATCAAGCTATTTATACATGCAAAAACTTGGATCAATCTTCAGGGAATCATACTGAGTAAAAAATGCCAGCCTCAAAAGTTTCATAGTGAATGTATTCTATTTATACAATATTCTTGAAATGATAAAACTTTTTAAATTTAGAAATTTTAGAACAGATTAGAGGTTGCCAGGGGTTAAGAATGGGGAGTGATGTGGGAGAGAAGTATTTGTTATAACAGGCAACACAAAGTATCCTCATGATGTTGGAACTGTCCAGTATCTGGTCTGTGGTGGGAGATAAGCAAATTTACACAGGTGATAACATTGTATATTTCTTAATATAATTAATGCAAATTTTCTTATATTAATATGATATACTTATGCATCTTATACAGCTTAATACAATAGAACTTAGTACACACATGCACCCACACACAAATGAATACAAGTGAAACTGGGAAGAGCTGGATACTCTAAGTAGATTACACAAATGTCAATGTCCTGGTTGTGACATTGTACTCTATCTTGTAAGATGCTACCATTGGGGGAAACTGGGTAAAGAATATATGGAGTCTCTGTATTATTTCTTACAACTGCCTGTGAATCTACAATTATCTCAATAAAAATTTCAATTAAAATAAAGGGAGAAGGCAATAAAACAATTTCACCATGTCATCAATACATCTTTGAAGCAACAACAACAAGAAAAATCTTCTTCACCCAGAGAATATAAAGAAGCCAAGTTACAAGAGCATGAATGAAAGAAATGCACTGCTTTACATCTCTCCCCTTTCCACATTTCAGCCCGAGAAGAGGCAGATAGAGTCTTGCCATTTGGGAAAGAGGGAAGCAAAAACAGACAAAGCAAATGCCATTAATACCCTTGGCACTGCCAAAAACATTACTATAAACTGACAAAGGTAAACAGGCTACAATTATCATTAACTATTCACAGCACTCAAGAAATGCTAGAATAACTAAGAGCATCACAAAATACATTTCTGATTATCTCAATCTCCTCAAGAAGAATAATCCTCCTGGTTTCTACTTTATCATCCAGACTCTTTTCACCTATGGCTCTTTACAGTTTATCATCTGACTCCATCTCTAAACTTTTATGATCCCCCAAATATTCCAACTTGTAAGTCATGATCAGAATAACTTACAACATCTTTATCCCCATGTCTGAAAGTTTGCTTTCCTTTTACTACAGTGGTTATTATGGCATTCTCAAGAAAATAATTACTTTTTCACCTATACCCGAAATATGACTAAGATCTAAGGCTTAGTCTAGAAGTGGAGCAGTTGGTCTACTCATTCCAGATGGCATCTCCCTTCCCATTCCTAAAAATCATCTACTTTTATGATGCAGTTGTCAACCAGGTCATTCTCTTTTATAGAGGGATGATTATTAGTACCAAATCATTGTCTTTCACTCCTTTACTTCTCTTACCATTCTTTTTACACAGTCTATCATCAGCTTCACCCCTAAGTTTCCTGAGTTAATCATTTTCAATAATCTGCCCTTTTCTTTAGCCACACATCCTCTTGACCTAAGCATTTCAAATGTGGGATCACCTCTAAAATCTCATTACCCTTCCTTTAGTAACTCCATTACATTAATATGTCATTCTATTGTAGCTTTGAACCCATCCATCTACCATTTTTTCACAGTCCATTGCCCTTGTTCATTTCCTTTCTTCCTTATCATCATCTTCCTCCACAAAACCCTCTAAAATTCATTTTTTCTTTTTTAATTAAGAAGTTGAGGATGATTTTTATTGAGGTAACATTGCTTAATAAAGTTATATAAGTTTCATGCATACAATGTTATATTTCTACTTCTGTATACTCTACGGCATGCTTACCACCAAAAATTTAGTTTCCATCCGTCACCACACAGTTGAACTCCTAACCCATTTTAGCTTCCCACACCAACACACCTCTCCCTCTGGTATTTACTACTCCATTCTCTGTATCTATATATTTGTTTGGCTTGGTTTGTTCATTTATTTTGTTTTTTGTTCCTTTGGTGCAGCTACTGTGGAGGACAGTATGAAGATTTCTCAAGAAAATAAGAATAGAATTACCATATCCAGCTATCCCACTTCTGGGTATTTATTCAAAGAATATGAAAACGCTAATTTGAAGAGATATATACATCTCTATGCTCACTGAGACATTATCTACAATAGCCAAGATATGAAAACAACCTACATGCCCATAAAGGATAAATGATAAAGAAGATGCAGTATATATACATATATATAGTGGGATACTATTCAGCCATAAAAAAAGATGAAATCTTGCTATTTGCAATATTGTAGATGGAGCTCGAGGGTAGTATGCTACATCATATGGAGAAAGACAAATGCTATGTGATTTCATTCATATATGAAATATAAAATTATTTTTTCTAAACTCATATCCACAGCTTTCCTTCCTCTTGAAATGGCATTGTCTGAATCCTATTTAAGGTAATCCCTTGCATTCTCTCTGTAATTGACACACCTCTCTACAGTACAATTTATTTTTTTTCTTACTACTTTCTCATTTCAATCAGTTAATAATGACTGTAATATTTATAATCTTAAAGAAAAAATCTTCAACCTAGATTCTTTATCAGTTGGCCTCTTGTTAAGTCCTTTTTCACAGTAAAAAGTACTCAAATTGTTAAATGTTTTTGCTATCTCCACTTCTTTATCTCCCACTTTATTTTAAAATCACTTCAGTCTAATCAGTCTAGATTTTTACCCACTAAGTCTTTGGGATCCTCTTTTCAAGATGACCAATAAACTTTCCAGCTGCCAAATCTAATCACTAATTTTCATTTTACTTGCCTCTGAGTAACATTTGAAAAAGTTGGTCATTTTCTTTATTTGAAACATGTGAAACAATTAGAGATAAAGAAAAAACAAAAGAACCAGAATAATGGTAAGTTTATTTTAATATATTTTGAGTTTAGCTTAAAAATATGTGTATAAATACTTATCTCTGTATGATAGGCTTTATTCTAGAGCCTTTCTTACATGTTTCTGAAGGTGTACCCTTGATCCCTTGGAGACCTCAAGTAAATGGTGAGCATATCATCAAGGTTTGCACATTTTCTGTGCCTCTATATCACCCAAGAGCAATCATACAGCAGAAAATACTGGTAATATGGTTTTAGCACTGTGCAACACATGTGATATTGCCATAAGATGTAAGACAGTCTGTAGAATCAGAAGGGAGGATGGCAAAGGAGAGAGGTCTGAGAACCAGCAGGATGCGAAAGGGGAACATTGTAGAAAAATCAACACTAGGCTGTAAGAAATGCTTAAAATATTCGATGCTAACAATTACAGAAAATCAGTAAATTATAAAAACAGAAACATTCAACACATTTCTACTGTATCATAATTGAGTTTGCAATAAAAATTAAGTTATATGCTCTGAAAAAGTATGTTAACCACATGCAAATTATTATTTTTACCTTAAACCACTATTCGAAATGACCAGATATCTTGTTTATTTACAAATGTATGTAGGTATCACTGTGTAAGAATTATGCAGCACATCTAAAAATAACTTCTGCTTCTGTTTCTACCACCAAATTGACCTTAAATTGAGGAGAAAAGCAGATTCCACAGCTTGTTTCTTATTATTTCTATAATGATAGGATTATAATGGCAGTCTAATGATAGTAGTCCCAGTGACTCCATTCAGGGAAAGAAGTGAGAACTGCACATTTATTTTAGCAAATAAGCATGTGGTTAAGTATAGATTTTTCCTTTAGTCCAACTTTCTCTTGTATCTTTGGAAGCTGAATCCACATAGTTCATTAAAATAGCAGCTTCTCTAAGAGTTACAGTGTTTCTTAAAAAAATAATATGGATATAAAAACTCATCTACGGGCTTCCTTAGTGGCGCAGTGGTTGGGAATCTGCCTGTCAATGAAGGGGACATGGGTTCGGGCCCTGGTCTGGGAGGATCCCACATGCTGCGGAGAAACTGGGCCCGTGAGCCACAATTACTGAGCCTGAGCGTCTGGGGCCTGTGCTCCACAATGAGAGAGGCCGCGATGGTTAGAGGCCCATGCACCGCGATGAAGAGTGGTCCCCGCTTGCCACAACTAGGGAAAGCCCTCACACAGAAACGAAGACCCAACACAGCCATAAATAAATAAGTAAATTAATTTTAAAAAACTTATAAAAGTGGTGTTATAGAAGGTCAGCAAAGGGTGGATTTGAGAGGTTTAAAAAAAAAAAAAAAAAAATCTACAACATAGGGAGAAAAAGCTTCGCTTTCATTGTAAGGACCCAGTAACTATTTTGTGCCTAAACAAATGGAAAATTGGCCACAAAGTATTAACAGTATTGATGCTGGTCTAGCTTTCAGATAACTTTGTACTATCCACAGTAGTTGCTTCCATTTAAGACTTAACTGCTTGCACTACATATGTCCTGTATTTCTTTGTGCCATTCCTTGGAATTATAAAAGATTGTTTTATTTTAAAATGCAATTACAGAATGGGTATTCATGTGATATAAATGTGGTTAAAGAAGTACAATGTGCCTCAAAGGTCCTGTGATGACAGAGCAAAATATAGGTTAAGGAATCCCCTATAAGCTTAGTAAGATGATGTGCGAACAAAGGAGCAGCTGACATCTTAGGCCTGGCAAACTTAAGGGCTTTGCTAGAATATGACAAGAAATGAATACTTTCCAAAAATAAAAATAACAGAGATTCTAAACAGATGTGATAAAAGAGATGAATAATAGCTGAATGTGACACTATCCATACAATCAGTCCATATAAGGAGCTGAGTAGTTGTAAACACTCATTTCACCTCCAATAGCAAGAAACATTAAAAGAATCCCTTTAGCATGCTACACTAGATACTTGCTACAGAGGGGTTTTGATCATTCTGAGGCACCCAGTCAGATCTTTCATGTTGCAGAAAGAATAATAGGGGTCCTATGGAAATGGGTCCTTGATGAGGTCATGTTGGATTTACTCCACTCCACAATTAATACCGAATACAGAAAAGAAGGGAGTCGAGTCAATGTTGCATAACTTTTTATTGCAAATAAATAAACTTCCACCTCATGGGTCTAGATTCAAGAATACTTTATTTGACTGAACTTTCCCCAAACTGGACAGAAATTAGGAGTCTTCAACATGATGAACCTAACATGGAAACACACATTATATGTACACTTTAGACCAACATTGTTTTGTTGTTTTTGAAAATTTATGATTATATCCTAAGAATTCCAAAATTTATTAAATCAGATGCTTGCTTTATATACATATTTTTGGAGATTTCCTTGACTATGTACGACAGGAAAAAAAACTATAGAAATAGACAAAGTGACACATAAGCTAAAATATAAGTACATTTATGGAAAAATGGGGTCACATCCCTCTCATAGAAGTAAGAGATCTCACAATCCCTTCCCAGTTCAGCCAACTAACATCATCTTAACCAACCAATTTCACAATATCAGTTACAACAGTCAGATAAAAATAATTCTTAGATATGACACTAGCAATAACTGGTAGTAGGGGAAAGTTGCTATAAGTGACTAAAAAAGTATTCTTGTGCTTTGGGAACTTCAAAGGCAATTTGATAATTTTAATCATCTCTGATACATAAAATGCAATGTATTGTCCTTGCTGACCCTAAGAATCTATGGAATACAGCAGTGGGCAATCAGAATTTTCATATCTCTCAAAATATTTAAGTCTATCCTGCATACAGCAGCCAGGATACTACTGTACCTGTTCTCTATCAGGTCCAACATCTACAATACTTTGAGATTAAAGAAGGACAATGTTAAATACAAACTGTGTGACAATTTGGAGGAAGATAAAGGATTAAAAAGCTAATAGAATTCAATAATATGCAAAGATACACATATACTTATGTGTACATGAGAATAACAAGAATATACATAAAGATTAAACAAAGCATTGCTTATAGAATATTAAGATACCTCAGCAACATAAGTGAATTCAATAAAAAAAAATAGGAGAAAGCTTCAGACTGATAGGCAAAATCCTTTGGGTCAACCTTATTCCTATGACTACATCTTATATACCTTGTACAATAAACCTTGTTCTTGTCCTGTTTCAATAACCCGTTTGCTATCACATTAACATGTTCATTTCAATAGCAAGTTTCTTTCTTAATATTTCATAATAATCAAAGATTCAACTGCTAATTAAAGGATGCATATTTGTTTAATATCAAAAGCTAAAAATCAGTGTCATATTTTGTTCCTCTCCCTTTATTACATATATTCATTACTTCATCAAATTTTGTGAAGAGTAACAGAAAATAAGTTGCTAATAGAAATTACACTTATCCTAAATAGGCTCTCACTCAGACACAGATTTAGTTGAATAGTACATAGTCTCTATTTCTAAGGTTTACATAGCACCATAAAACATCCCCGTGTTGCTTTCTTTAAATTCTTGTTCACAATTTGCTTTGTAAACAAAGTTGTTATTCTCAATATTGAATCTACTCGTACCTTACTATGGTAGACTGAATAATATCCCACTCCACAGGACCCCCACAAGTGCCTATGTCCTTTTCCCCAGTAGCTGTGAATATGTATCTTACAAGACAAAATGAACTGTGCAGGGCTTCCCTCGTGGCACAGTGGTTGAGAGTCCGCCTGCCGATGCAGGGAACACGGGTTCATGCCCCGGTCCGGGAGGATCCCACATGCCGCAGAGCGGCTGGGCCCGTGAGCCATGGCCACTGAACCTGCATGTCCAGAGCCTGTGCTCTGCAACGGGAGAGGCCACAACAGTGAGAGGCCCGCGTACCGCAAAAAATAAAAAATAAATAAAAAATAAAATAACTGTGCAGGTGTGATTATGTTAAGGATCTTGAAATGGGGAGATAATCTGGAATATTATGTAGACTCAAAGTAATCACAAGTGCCCTTATAAGAGAGAATCAGAGGAAGCTCCCACTATGAACAAGAAGATATAATTATGGAACCAAATGTGGAATGATGCACTTTGAAGACAGAGGAAGAATACATGATCCAAGAAATGTAGGTGACCTCTTGAAGCTGAAAAAGGCAAGAAAATAGATTCCTTTCCGAAGCCTCCAAGAGGAATGCAAACTTGTCAAAACCATAATTTAAACTAATGAATCCTCGAAATGAAGGATAATAAATGCATGTTGTTTTAAGTTAATACTTTTGCTATATTTTGTTATAGTGTCAACAGGAAACTAATACAGATTTTAGTACCTGGAATTGGGATGCTGCTGTAACAAATAGTGAAAAATGTAGAAGTGGCTTTAGTGCTATAAATTTGAAGCATCCCATAGCTCTTGTACTTTAACCTTTATACTAGAGTTAAGTGGTTAACACAATACCATATCGCATATTAGAGTATTACCTTTACCAGTGTATTGTATATTTTCATATGTTTTTATGTTACTAATTAGCATTCCTTTTACATTACTAATTAGCATCTTTTTGTAACAGCCTTTGGTATGTTTTGTTTCCATTTCTCCTTTTTTCAAGATATTTTTTGATTTCCCTTTTGATTTTTTGTTTGGCCAATTGGTTGTTCAGGAGTGTGTTGTTTAATTTCCACATATTTATGAAATTTTCAACTTTCCTCCTGTTATTGATTTCTAGTTTCATTTCACTGTAGTTAAGAAATATACTTGGTATGATTTTAATCATCTTAAATATGCTAAGTCTCTTTTTGTGACCTATCATGTGACCTATCCTGGAGAATGCTCTGTGTGTGCTTCAGAAGAATATATTCTATTGCTGTTGGATGCAGTGTTCTGTGTGTGTTTATCAGGTATATCAGGTCACTAGCATGATTGAAGTCCAATGTTTCCTTACTGATTTTCTGAGTCAATGATCTGTCCATTATCAAAAGTGGGTTATTAAAGTTCTCTACTATTATTGTATTATTTTCTGTTTCTATCTTCAGTTAGTACTTGCTTAATGTATTTAATTGCTTTAAAGTTGGATGCATATATATTTGTTTGTTTGTTTTTTATGAATTGCCCCTTTATCATAGTATAATCACCCTCTGTCTCTAGTTACCATTTTTGGCTTAAAGTCTATTTTTGTCTGATTAAGCTACCCATGTTCTCTTTTGGTTTCCACTTTCATGGAATATCTTTTTCCATCTTTTCACTTAGAGTCTTTGTGTGTCCTTAAAGCTGAAATGAGTCTCTTGTAGGCAGTATATACTTGGATCTTGTTTTCTATCCATCAGCTACTCTATGCCTTTTGATTGGATAATTCAATCCACTTACCTTTAGGGTAATTATCAATAGGTAAGAACTTACTAATGCCATCTTATTAATTGTTTTCTGGCTGTTTTTAGTTCCCTTTTCCTTTCTTCCTCTCTGCTGCCTTCCTTTGGAATTGATGTGTTTCCATAGTATGCTCTGATACCTATCTCTCTATCTTTTACAAATCTACTGTTTTTGCTTTGTGGTTGCCATTAGGCTGACATTAAACATCTTATAATAGTTTATCTTATACTGATAACAACTTAACTTTGACTGCATACAAAAACTCTACCTTTTTCTTCCCCTCCAATTTCATGTTTTTTGAGGTCACAATTTATATACTTTTATATTGTGTTTTCATTAGCAAATTATTATAGCTACATTTATTTTCAATACTCTTGTTCTTTAACCTTTATACTAGAGTTGTGGTTAAAACACTACCATATAACAGAGTATTCTGAACTTGACTTTTTATTTACCTTTACCAGTGTGTTGTAGATTTTAATATATTTCATGTTACTAATTAGCACCATTTTATTTCAGCTTGAAAAATTCTTTCAGTATTTTTTTGTAACACAGGTCTAGTGGTGAAGAACTCCCTCAACTTTTGTTTGTGTGGAAAAAACTTTATTTCTCCTTCATTTCTGAAGGATAACTTTACCTGATAGTGTATTCTTAGTTGGAAGTTTTTCTTTCAACATATTGAATATATCTTTCAACTGTCTCCTGGACTGTAAGGTTTCTTGCTCAGAAAACTGCTGATAACCTAATGAAGATTACCTTGTAGGTTACAAGCTTCTTTGCTTTTGCTGCTCTTAAGATTCTTTCTTTGTCATTGATTTTGGACAGCTTTATCATGATGTGTCTTGTGAAGACTTTCTTTAGGATTAGTTTGTTTGATGACCTATGAGCTTCATGGACTTGCATATCCAATTCTCTCCCTAGATATGGGAAGTTATCAGTCACTTTTCCCTATCTTTATGAACTGAGTTTCTATAGGAGAAGACCCTTACCAATCATCCAGAGAGATTCTTGGGGTCTCTGATGCTTTCCTGGAGGGATGTGACTTCTCTGGGCTTATGCATGTAATTTCTCAAATAGAGAAGTTTGCTGTTATTATTATTATTTTTTAATCTCTTGCTTCCTCTGATAGTTGTCTGCTGCACTGTCAGTTCTCTATTTTATAATGGAGTAGCAAGTCTCCCAGCTCTTCTTTATTGTCAGTGGTTTCCCTTCAGACCCCAATTCAAGGAAAACAGAGATCCATCCCTCAAGAGCCTTCCAAAAAGCCAGAATTCTGGACACGTGTTCCACTCCTCTCTCTCATTCTTGAAGGAGAGGTTTCAGGTTCTCTCCTTCTCACACCCAAGCCATGCTGGCCATAGCAAGCCATCTACTCTTTTTCTTTGTTCTCACCAGCCTCTAGGTCACCGAACTATGCCAGTAACATCAATTCTCCAAATGAAGTGAGACACAGAACACTGTTCTTCAGGAAGACCTCTGAAAAGTCAGAATATTGGAGACACACTCCATTCTTCCCTTTCCCCAAGAGGGAAACGTTCATGCCTGGATATTCTCACCCAGTGCTAAGCTGTGTTGGCTTGTGGAAGGAACTATCACAGGTAAAGTGAAATTACTTTTCTTACCCATTTCAATGTGACCCTACCTATGTTTCCAAGAATCCTCCCATGGAACCCTCAGTTCAGTCCTCTGGGTCAGAGGCTCAAACTCTTGCCTTGTTCTTTATTTTCATGAAAGTAGCATGTGATTGCAGCTGAATAGTTTTGTCTACCTATTTCCTGCCTATAGATTTTTAGTAATCCAACATCCTTCTTTAATTTTGTCCTCTATCTGTCCCTTTCATTTGAAGCTGGCAATATTTCTGCTGACATAATATCCTTATTTTGGAGTTTCTATGTATATCCCAGGGATTTACTCCTTTAGCTAAGAGGTTTCTCCATGGTTTCTCCTAGACTACCTCATCTCTACTTTTGGTTTCTGGTGAGATGGTTGAGGCGAATCCATGAGTCACATGCTTAATATCCTTTGTGTGACTGAATATTGTGACTTTTTTTCCCTTCTTAGACACTAGCCAAAGGTAGTCCAGTCACACCCTTGGCATATGATCCAGTAATCCCACTTATAGGGAATTTATCCAGAAGAATTGAATCAGAATTGAAAGAGATTCTGCATTTTCATGTTCATTGCAGAATTATTCACAATAGCAATCTTTGTGTCCATCAACAGTTGAATGAATAATGAAATGTGGCATATACAATGGAATATTATTTGGCACAAAAAGAAGGAAGTCCTGTCATAAGCTACAATATGGTTAACCTTCAGAACATTATGCTAAAAAAAAAAGCCAGTTATTGAAGGACTAATAGTGAGTGATTCTACTTATATAAGGTATCTAAAGTTAGTCAAACTCATAGAAACAGAAAGTAGAAGAGTGGTTGCCAGGGGCTGAAAGGATAGGAAAATGGGGGAACTGCTATTCAACTGGTATATATTTTCAGTCATATGAATGGAAAAATTCTATAGATCTCCAGTATAACATTTTCTTTAGAGTTAATATTGAACTCTATACCTAAAGATTTGTTAAGGGAGAGATATTATGTTATGTGTTTTTTACTACAGCAGAACAAGTGGACTTTTCCTCCAGATTTTAGCTCAAGTTTTACTTTCCCTGTGTACTCTCTTAACAATCTAGAAAGAGGATGCTGGTAGTCTTCTCATGTAAGCACTGCAATGGCCATAGCTCAACTATGCAATTTGTCACCTTGTATGTTTATCAGAATTTACACATTAGGCTTTCCTACAGAACTGAGAAATTCTTCATACCGGAGTCTGTGCCCTAATCATTTCTTCATCTATTATGGGTAGTATAACGTTTGGCACATAGGAGGGATTCAATTTACATTTTCAACTGAATATATGATTTTACAAATTTATGGATGAATAAGTGAATGGATGAGAGAATGAGGGAATAAAAAATCTTATATACAGTTTTAAATAATATGCAGCTGAATAAAATACCATCAAATATGTAAGGAATAAAAAATCACATTAAAAAGTTTAACATTCTTGAAGTTTCTGTAGGCCTCATATTTGAAGAATTCATGTAGGTATGAAAGATAAAGATAAAAATAATTATTCAACAGTTTATTCAATAGGTCTTATGAAGAATAGAGCTAACCATTTACCTTTTATTATGGTTATATTATATGTAAAATGACAATAATGTACATCTGTACAAGATTTATAATAAAAACTAAGTAATTTTTCTCCCTTTTAAAAAGAGAATAAGATAAAATGAATAAAAGTGGCACAGGAATTTTTTTTTTTCTTTTTGTGTCTTAAAACAAGAGAAATTTATTATTTTACACTCCTGAAGTCCAGAAGTTCAATGCCAATATTACTGGTCTGAAATCTAGGTGCACCTAAAACCACACTCCCTCTGAAGACCCTAAGGAAGAATTTTTTATTTTTATTTTAGTTATTTTATTATACAGTAGGTTTTTATTAGTTATCCATTTTATACATATTAGTGTATATATGTCAATCCCAATCTCCCAATTCATCACACCACCAGACCCTGCCACTTTCCCCGTTTTGGGTCGATACATTTGTTATGTACATTTGTGTCTCAATTGCTACCCTGCAAACGGGTTCATCTGTACCATTTTTCTAGGTTCCACATATATGCGTTAATATACGATATTTATTTTTCTCTTTCTGACTTACTTCACTCTGTATGACAGTCTCTTGATCAATCCAAGTCTCAATAAATGACCCAATTTCTTTCCTTTTTATGGCTGAGTAATATTCCATTGTATATATGTACCACATTTTCTTTATCCATTTGTCTGTCGATGGCCATTTAGGTTGTTTCCATGACTTGGCTATTGTAATGTTGCACTGAATATTGGGGTACGTGTGTCTTTTTTTTTTTTTTTTACATCTTTATTGGAGTATAATTACTTTACAATTGTGTGTTAGTTTCTCCTTCATAACAAAGTAAATCAGTTATACATAAACATATGTTCCCATATCTCTTCCCTCTTGTATCTCCCTCTCTCCCACCCTCCTGATCCCACCCCTCCAGGCGGTCGCAAAGCACCGAGATGATCTCCCTGTGCTATGCGGCTGCTTCCCACTAGCTATCTACCTTACGTTTGGTAGTATATATATGTCCATGCCTCTCTCTCGCTTTGTCACAGCTTATCCTTCCCCCTCCCCATATCCTCAAGTCTATTCTCTTTTAGATCTGTGTCTTTATTCCTGTCTTACCCCTACATTCTTCATGATACTTTTTTTTTCTTAAATTCCATATATATGTGTTAGCATACAGTATTTGTCTTTCTCTGTCTGACTTACTTCACTCTGTATGACAGACTCTAGGTCTGTCACTTCATTACAAAGAGTTCAATTTCATTTCTCTTTATGGCTGAGTAATATTCCATTGTATATATGTGCCACATCTTCTTTATCCATTCATCTGATGGTGGACACTTAGGTTGTTTCCATCTCTGGGCTGTTGTAAATAGAGCTGCAATGAACATTTTGGTACATGACTCTTTTTGAATTATGGTTTTCTCAGGGTATATGCCCAGTAGTGGGATTGCTGGGTCATATGGTAGTTCTATTTGTAGTTTTTTAAGGAACATCTATACTGTTCTCTATGGTGGCTGAACCAATTCACATTCCCACCAGCAGTGCAAGAGTGATCCCTTTTCTCCACACCCTCTCCAGCATTTTTTGTTTCTAGATTTTTGATGATTAGTTAGATATCATTATAGTTTTGATTTGCATTTCTCTAATGATATCTCATTGTAGTTTTGATTTGCATTTCTCTAATAATTAATGATGCTGAGCATTCTTTCATGTGCTTGTTGGCAATCTGTATATCTTCTTTGGAGAAATGTCTATTTAGGTCTTCTGCCTATTTTTGGGTTGGGTTGTTTGTTTTTCTTGTTATTGAGCTGCATGAGCTGCTTGTAAATTTTGCAGATGAATCCTTTGTGAGTTGCTTCATTTGCAAATATTTTCTCCCATTCTCAGAGTTGTCTTTTGGTCTTGTTTATGGTTTCCTTTGCTGTGCAAAAGCTTTGAAGTTTCATTAAGTCTCATTTGTTTATTTTTGTTTTTATTTCCATTTCTCTAGGAGGTGGGTCAAAAAGGATCTTGCTGTGATTTATGTCATAGAGTGTTCTGCTTATGTTTTCCTCTAAGAGTTTGATAGTTTCTGGCCTTACATTTACATCTTTAATCCATTTTGAGCTTATTTATGTGTATGGTGTTAGGAAGTGATCTAATTTCACACTTTTACATGTACTTGTCCAGTTTTCCCAACACTACTTATTGAAGAGGCTATACTTTCCTGCCCCCTTTGTCAAAGATAAGGTGACCACATGTGCGTGGGTTTATCTCTGGGCTTTCTATACTGTTCCATTGATCTATCTTTCTGTTTTTGTGCCAGTACCATATAGTCTTGATTACTCTAGCTTTGTATTATAGTCTGAAGTCAGGGAGCCTGATTCCTCCAGCTCCGTATTTCATTCTCAATATTGCTTTTGTTATTCAGGGTCTTTTGTGTTTCCATACAAATTGTGAATTTTTTTGTTCTAGTTCTGTGAAAAATGCCAGTGGTAGTTTGATAGGGATTGCATTGAATCTATAGATTGCTTTGGGTAGTAGAGTCATTTTCACAATGTTGATTCTTCCAATCCAAGAACATGGTATATCTCTCCATCTATTTGTATCATCTTTAATTTCTTTCATCAGTGTCTTATAATGTTCTGCATACAGGTCTTTTGTCTCCTTAGATGGGTTTATTCCTAGATATTATATTATTTTTGTTGTAATGGTAAATGGGAGTGTTTTCTTGATTTCACTTTCAGATTGTTAATCACTAGTGTGTATAATGCCAGAGATTTCTGTGCATTAATTATGTATCCTGCTACTTTACCAAATTCATTGATTAGCTCTAGTAGTTTTCTGGTAGCATCTTTAGGATTCTTTATGTATAGTATCATGTCATCTGCAAACAGTGACAGCTTCACTTCTTTTCCTTTTTGTATTCCTTTTATTTCCTTTTCTTCTCTGATTGCTGTGGCTAAAACTTCCAAAACTATGTTGAATAAGAGTGGTGAGAGTGGGCAACCTTGTCTTGTTCCTGATCTTAGTGGAAATGCTTTCAGTTTTTCACCATTGAGGATGATGTTGGCTGTGGGTTTGTCATATATGGCCTTTATTATGTTGAGGGAAGTTCCCTCTATGCCTACTTTCTGCAGGGTTTTTATCATAAATGGGTGTTGAATTTTGTTGAAAGCTTTCTCTGCATCTATTGAGATGATCATATGTTTTTTCTCCTTCAATTAGTTAATATGGTGTATCACATTGATTGATTTGCATATATTGAAGAATCTTTGCATTCCTGCAATAAACCCCACTTGATCATGGTGTATGATCCTTTTAATGTGCTGTTGGATTATGTTTGCTAGTATTTTGTTGAGGATTTTTGCATCTATGTTCATCAGTGATATTGGCCTGTAGTCTTCTTTCTTTGTGACATCCTTGTCTGGTTTTGGAATCAAGGTGATGGTGGCCTCATAAAATGAGTTTGGGAGTGTTCCTCCCTCTGCTATGTTTTGGAAGAGTTTGAGAAGGATAAGTGTTAGCTCTTCTCTAAATGTTTGATAGAATTCGCCTGTGAAGCCATGTGGTCCTGGGCTTTTGTTTGTTGGAAGATTTTTAATCACAGTTTCAATTTCACTGCTTGTGATTGGTCTGTTCATATTTTCTATTTCTTCCTCATTCAGTCTTGGCAGGGCCATGCATTTCTAAGAATTTGTCCATTTCTTCCAGGTTGTCCATTTTATTGGTTTAGAGTCACTTTTAGTAATCTCTCATGATCTTTTTGTATTTCTGCAGTGTCAGTTGTTACTTCTCCTTTTTCATTTCTAATTCTATTGATTTGAGTCTTCTCCCTTTTTTTCTTGATGAGTCTGGCTAATGGTTTATCAATTTTGTTTATCTTGTCAAAGAACCAGCTTTTACTTTTATTTATCTTTGCTATTGTTTCCTTCATTTCTTTTTCATTTCTTTCTGATCTGATTTTTATGATTTCTTTCCTTCTGCTAACTTTGGGGTTACGTGTGTCTTTTTGAATTGTGGTTTTCTCTGGGTATATGCCCAGTAGTGGGATTGATGGGTCATATGGTAATTCTATTTTTAGTTTTTTAAAGAACTCCCATACTGTTCTCCAAAGTGACTGTATAAATTTACATTCTCACCAACAGTTCAAGAGGGTTCCTTTTTCTCCATACACCCTCTAGCATTTGTTGTTTGTAGATTTTCTTTTGATGCCCATTTTAACTTGTGTGAGGTGATATCTCATTGTAGTTTTGATTTGCATTTCTCTAATAATTAGAGAGTTGATCACCTTTTCATGTGCTTCTTGGCCACCTGTATATCTTCTTGGGAGAAATGTCTATTTAGGTCTTCTGACCATTTTACAATTGGGTTTTTTTTTTTTTTTAATATTGAGCTGCATGAGCTGTTTACATATTTTGCAGATTAATCCTTTGTCCATTAATTCATTTCTAAATATTTTCTCCCATTCTGAGGGTTGTCTTTTCATCTTGTTGGTAGTTTCCTTTGCTTTGCAAAGGCTTTTAAGATTCATTAGGTCCCATTTGTTTATTTTTATTTCCATTATTCTAGGAGGTGGATCAAAAAAGATCTTGCCATGATTTATGTCAAAGAGTGTTCTTCCTATGCTTTCCTCTAAGAGTTTTGTAGTGTCGGTCTTACATTTAGGTCTCTAATCCATTTTGAGTTATTTTTTTGTATGTTGTTAGACAGTGTTCTAATCTCATTTTTTTACATGCAGCTGTCCAGTTTTCCCAGCACCACTTATTGAAGAGACTGTCTTTTCTCCATTGTATAGCCTAGCTCCATTGTCATAGATTAGTTGACCATAGGTGTGTGGGTTTATCTCTGGGCTTTCTATCCTGTTCCATTGATCTATATTTCTGTTTTTATGCTAGTATCATATTGTCTTGATTACTGTAACTTTGTACTATAGTCTGAAGCCAGCGACTCTGATTCCTCCAGCTCCATTTTTTTCCCTCAAAACTGGTTTGTCTATTCGAGGTCTTTTGTGTCTCCATACAAATTTTAAGGTTTTTTGTTCTAGTTCTGTAAAAAGTGACATTGGTAATTTGATAGGGATTGCTTTGAATCTGTAGATTACTTTGGGTAGTATAGTCATTTTCACAATATTGATTCTTCCAATCCAAGAGCATGGTATATCCCTCCATCTGTTTCTATCATCTTTAATTTCTTTCAGCAGTGTCATAGTTTTCTGCATGCAGGTCTTTTGTCTCCCTAGGTAGGTTTATTCCTAAGTATTTTATTATTTTTGTTGCAATGGTAAATGGGAGTGTTTCCTTGATTTCTCTTTCATATTTTTCATCGTTAGTGTATAGGAATGCAAGAGATTTCTGTACATTAATTTTGTATCCTGCAACTTTGCCAAATTCATTGATTAACTCTAGTGGTTTTCTGGTGGCATCTTTAGCATTCTTTTTCTTTTCTTTCTTTCTTTTTTTTCTTTTCTTTTTTTTTTTTTTTTTGTGGTATGCAGGCCTCTTACAGTTGTGGTCTCTCCTGTAGCGGAGCACAGGCTCCGGACACGCAGGCTCAGCAGCCATGGCTAACGGGCCCAGCCGCTCCGTGGCACGTGTGATCTTCCCAGACTGGGGCACTAACCAGTGTACCCTGCATCGGCAGGCAGACTCTCAACCACTGCGCCACCAGGGAAGCCCATCTTTAGGATTCTTTATATATCGTATCATGTCAACTGCAAAGAGTGACAGTTTTACTTCTTTTCCAATTTGTATTCCTTTTATTTCTTTTTCTTCTCTGATGGCTATGGGTAGGACTGCCAAAATTATGTTGAACAATAGTGGTGAGAGTGAACATCCTTGTCTTGTTCCTGATCTTCGAGGAAATGCTTTCAGTTTTTCACCATTGACAATGATGTTTGCTATGGTTTTGTCATATATGTCCTTTATTATGTACAGATGGGTTCCCTCTATGCCCACTTTCTGGAGGGTTTTTATCATAAATGGGTGTTGAATTTTGTCAAAAGCTTTTTCTGCATCTATTTAGATGATCATATGGTTTTCCTTCTTCAATTTGTTAATATGGTGTATCACATTGATTGATTTGTGTATACTGGAGAATTATTTCATCCCTGGATAAATCCCACTTTATCATGGTGTATGATCCTTTTAATGTGTTGGTCAATTCTGTTTGCCAGTATTTTGTTGAGAAGTTTTACATTTATATTCATCAGTGATATTGGTCTGTAATTTTCTTTTTTTGCAGTATCTTTGTCTGGTTTTGGTATCAGGATGATGCTGGCCTCATAGAATGAGTTTGGGAGTGTTCCTCCACAAATTTTTGGAAGAGTTCTAGAAGGATGGGTGTTAGCTCTTCTCTAAATGTTTGATAGAATTCACCTGTGAAGCCATTTTGTCCTGGACATTTGTTTGATGGAGAATTTTTAATCACACTTTCAATTTCATTACTTGTGTTTGGTCTTTTCATATTTTCTCTTTCTTCCTGCTTCAGTCTTGGAAGGTTATACCCTTCTAAGTATTTGTGCATTTCCTTCAGGTTGTCAATTTTATTGGCATAGATTTCCTTGTAGTAGTCTCTTAGTATGTTTTGTATTTCTGCAGTGTCTGTTGTAACTTATTTTTCATTTCTAATTTTGTTAATTTGAGTTCTCTCCCTCTTTATCTTGATGAGTCTGGCTAATGGTTTATCAATTTTGTCCATCCGCTTAAAGAACTAGCTTCTAATTTTACTGATCTTTGCTATTGTCTTCTTTTTTTTCTATTTCATTTATTTCTGTTCTGATCTTTATGATTTCTTTCCTTCTACTAACTTTGGGTTTTGTTTGTTCTTCTTTCTCTAGTTCCTTTAGGTGTAAGTTTATGTTGTTTATTTGAGATGTTTGTTATTTCTTGAGGTACGATTGTATTGCTATTAACTTCCCCCTTAGAACTGTTATGCTGCACCCCATAGGTTTTGGGTTGTCGTGTTTTCATTGTCATTTGTCTCTAGGTACTTTTTGATTTCCTCTTTGATTTTCTGAGTGATCTTCTTGGTTATTTAGTAGCGTATTGTTTAGCCTCCATGTGTTTGAGTTGTTTATGTTTTTTTCCCTGTAATTGATTTCTAATCTCAATGTGTTATGGTCAGAAAAGTTGCTTGATATGATTTCAATTTTCTTAAATTTACCAAGGCTTGATTTGTGACCCAAGATGTGATCTCTCCTAGAGAATGTTCCATGTACCCTTGAGAAGAAAGTGTAATCTGCTATGTTTGGATGGAACGTCCTATAAATATCAATTAAACCTATGTGGTCTATTGTGTCATTTAAAGCTTGTGTTTTCTTATTAATTTTCTGTTTGGCTGATCTTCCTATTGGTGTTAGTGAGGTGTTAATGTCCCCCACTATTATTGTGTTACTGTTGGTTTCCTCTTTTTTAGCTGTTAGCAGTTGCCTTATATATTGTGGTGCTCCTATGTTAGGTGCATGTATGTTTATAATTGTTATATCTTCTATTTGGATTGATCCCTTGATCTTTATGAAGTGTCCTTCCTTGCCTCTTGTAACATTCTTTATTTTAAAGTCTATTTTATCTGACATGTGTATTGTTACTCCAGCTTTCTTTTGATTTCCATTTGCATGGAATATCTTTTTCCATCCCCTCACTTTCAGTGTGTATGTGTCTCTAGGTCTGAAGTGGGTCTCTTGTAGACAGCATATACATGGTATTGTTTTTGTATGCATTCAGCGAGCCTGTGTCTTTTGGTTGGAGCATTTAATCCATTCAAGTTTAAGGTAATTATCAATATGTACATTCCTATTGCCATTTTCTTAATTGTTTTGTGTTTGTTTCTGTAGGTCCTTTTCTTTTCTTGTGTTTCCCACTTAGAGAAGTTCCTTTAGCATTTGTTGTAAAGCTGGTTATGTGGTGCTGAATTCTCTTAGCCTTTGTTTTGCTGTAAAGCTTTTGAATTCTCCATCAAATCTGAATGAGGTCTTTGCTACGTAGAGTAATCTTGGTTGTAGGTTCTTCCCTTTCATCACTTTAAATATGTTATCCTGCTCCCTTCTGGCTTGTAGAGTTTCTGCTGAGAAATCAACTGTTAACCTTATTGGAGTTCCCTTGTATGTTATTTGTCATTTTTTTCCCTTGCTGCTTTCAATAATTTTTCTTTGTCTTTAATTTTTGCCAATTTGACCACTATGTGTCTTGGTGTGTTTCTCCTTCAGTTTATTCTGTATGGAACTCTCTGCACTTCCTGGCCTTTGGTGGCTATTTCCTTTCCCATGTTAGGGAAGTTTTTGACTATAACCTCTTCAAATATTTTCTTGGGTCCTTTCTCTCTCTCTTTTCCTTCTGGAACCCCTATAATGCGAATGTTGTTGTGTTTAATGTTGTCCCAGTGGTCTCATAGGCTGTCTTCATTTCTTTTCATTCTTTATTCTGTTCCTCAGCAGTGAATTCCACCATGCTCTCTTCCAGGTCACTTATCTGTTCTTCTGCCTCAGTTATTCTTCTATTGATTCCTTCTGGTGGTGTTTTCATTTCAGTTATTGTATTGTTCATCTCTGTTTGTTTGTTTTTTATTTCTTCTAGGTGTTTGTTAAACATTTCTTTCATCTTCTTGATCTTTGTCTCCATTCTTTTCCCAAGGTCCTGGATCATCTTCACTGTCATTATTCTGAATTCTTTTTCTTGAAGGTTGCTTATATCCACTTCATTTAGTTGTTTGTCTGGGTTTTTATCCTGTTCCTTCAACTGGTACATAGCCCTCTGCCTTTTCATCTTGTCTATCTTTCTGTGAATTTATGGATACTTTTGCATTAGACCTATAAAGAAACAAAGAAATAAAAAATATTTTACTTTTACTTTATGGATATTCAAATGGCCTAAATAATCTATGTGTTCAATATTTGTGTTTAAAAAGCATAGTGATAACAATTTTCTGACCACATTTTAAGATCCATTTCCACTCTAAAGGAAGTGAACTCAAGAACAGTTTTAAGAAGAATCTATGTCTTTCAGGCATCTAATTGTGGAATTTTGAAAGTTCCCTGAAGTGTCTCTTCTTTTTAAATTTGACTGTGAAGGGGGTTAAATGTTTTTTGATAATCAAAGTCTATGTATTTATTCATTCAAAAATGTTTATGGTACTACCAGGCACTATTATAGTTATTAAGCATTTAATTGTTAACAACAAAAAAAGTACAATTCTTACCTTTATGAAACCTACAGCCTAGTAGGAATAACAAAACTAAGCAAACATTTATAATATACATCTATATAAATAAAATGTATCAATTCTGAGAGGTAATTACAGAGTGCTATAAAGATTTATGATAGGGCTTCCCTGGTGGCGCAGTGGTTGAGAGTCCACCTGCCGATGCAGGGGACACGGGTTCGTGCCCTGGTCCGGGAGGATCCCACATGCCGCGGAGCGGCTGGGCCCATGAGCCATGGCCGCTGAGCCGGCATGTCCGGAGCCTGTGCTCCGCAACGAGAGAGGCCACGACAGTGAGAGGCCCACATAACGCAAAAAAAAAAAAAAAAAAGATTTATGATAGAACTAACTTCATTTAGTGGGAAGGCAAGTTTCCCTGAGAAATTTGAGATTTTGTGGATGGGTAGAAGTTAATTTGCTGAAGTACATGTGAATATTAGATTTACCTTAGAGTAAATAATAATTGTTGAAAATGTCTTTATGAAGTTTTCCATACACTTGTCCCTTCATACCCATGTGTCTTTTATCTGCAGATTCAACCAACCACAAATCAAAAATATTCTGAAAAATAATTCCAGGACATTCCAAAAAGCAAAAGTCAAAGATACCCCATTCCGGCAACTACTTACATATCATTTACATTGCATTAGGTATTATAAGTAATGTAGATGTGATTTAATCATATGGGAAGATTGTGTAGATTATATGCAAATACTAAGCCATTTTATATAAGGGATTGAGCATTTCTAAATAACAAAATCCTGGGGCCCTGGAACCAATCCATCACAAATACTGAGAAAGGAGATTTTTAGATACTTTCAAGGAAAGGATTTGTAGATAGAAGATAATGTCAAAGCTCAATAATAAAATAATAATTAGGCACAGGTTTATCAGATTATTTGAACGAATTATTGCAGATGAGGCAATAGAATGGGAAGATGGAAAAGAAAATAATATATTTTGTTTGGGGTTTTGATATAAGTACTGTATCATTCCTAATTATTATAATATAAATAGGTAGAAAAATGTTTAATCATTACTAATATTATAAAATAGAATATAGACTGTTACAAAACTAATGGAAAGAAAAAATAAATCTATCAAAAGCTGAAGAAAACTCAAAAAAACAGACTCAGTAAAGAAGAATTGTCTGAAATAAGAATAAATATATCACCACTACAAAGTAAACACTACATTTGTTAAGGGGGTTAATTGCCCTTTTAAAAAGTAGCAAATCTTTGTATATTATTTAGATTTAATTATATGCTATTTTCAAGAAAAAACATTATTGCCTGATGTTGTAGGCAACCTACAAAATAGCCACAAATAATCTTTGTCTCTAAGTATTCTTTACTTTGATAATCTCCTCCCCTTGGTTGTTGGCTGGATTTAGTGACTTACTTTCAACAAATAGAATATGACAGAAGCAATGATGTATCACCTTTTCCTTTCAGATTTTATTTTGCTTTGAAAATAGATACATTAGTATCTGTGCATAAATCTGTGACAATTGCCATTCAAGTTACATTTGACAGTTTTTTGTCAAATCCACATTCCTGTTTTGTGAGCTAACAGATTTATATTTGTGTCCAGGACTACTTAAGTGTATGACTGGTCTAATATAATCTTTACCACTCTTAGCTCATTTTATCAGCCTCACTTGAATGGGTTATGTAACCCTGTTTTCCCATAGGTATGTAAATTAAAGAACATTCAGGGTAGTTTTGAGAAGGCCTTTCTTTCCTGGAGAAAAGAAAACTTAAAAGAGAAATAACTGGTCTTATCCTTTCCTCATGCTCTTTGATTTTAACAGTGAATGGTTGGGGCCATGACAGCCACGTTATAAGCACCACAGAAATATCATGGCAGTCCTAATATCACAAAGCAGCCTTGCCAAATCCAGCAACAGCTCTTTTCCAGACTTCTAGTTATGTGAGAAAATAAAGCCAAAAAAATTTTTTTTTATGTGCCTGGGAGTAAAGTTCTGTAACTAGTTTCCCAAACATTTCTGATTTGTTACTCCTGAGAAATATACACACTTAGATAATATTGATACATCAGGATCCTGGGTCTGTTTTAAAAATCCACCAAGATAATGGCACTGATGACTCATCTGAGGAGGAAGTCCAGCATTTTACCTGTATCATCCATTTAGGTATCTGAATAACTTGTTCTAAATATAAAATGTGTTCCGGCCTCAAGGGATATAATGGTTGTGTTGGCTAGAATGGATATTTCTGGCTTATTCATCTTCAGAGGTTTAATCCTTTAAATTCTTTGTATAGTCTAAATGTAGAAACTAGAATTTTAACTTGAGTTAGAGTTCTGAAAATAACCACAATCTATCTATTTTTAAATGTAACATTATTCAACAAGATTTGTCTATCATCTATCTATCATCTGTCTCTATAGCTAATCATACTTCCTTCCAATATATATTTAGATTAATATTATCATTATGTGGCATTTTATCTATATATTTATAGAAAGCTAGAGTAGGTCTGATAACTAATGAAGGAACACATATATCTGGTTCAAAAATTCTACTGCTTGCTTTTCTCTTTAGAGGTGTTAAATGGGCTGATTAAATTGAGGAGTTTCATATTCATTAATCTTAAGTGTGTGGCTTATAGCCATTAAATATTTATATTTATTTATAAACTGTTCCCAAATGAGAATAAAGTGAACACAGTAGTTTTGAAGAATTTTTTTATCTGGGTATCAGGTTTAGAAGTTGATTGGTGAACAGGTTGCTTTATTTTCTAAGTAAAATTGAATTAAATTCTATGTCACCACTGCCTGGTTTCACTAGAAATGTGTAAGGTAATGACAGCATGGGTTAGTGTGAAGAAACATAATCTGGAGCGAGAAAGGTCTGAGTTTACTTTTCATTTTGGCATTGTTATATGTGTGATCTTGAACAAAATTTTCTGAACATCCATTTTCTCATATCATTGCATTTCCTCATATGGCTGGTTGGGTGGGGCCAGAGGACTAGTGCTGGCCAATAAGTGGTAATCAAGTATTATCTATCCCCTTGGGCTTGATGATTTAATTGCTGGAAACAGATCATAAGAAGTTGTCTTTCCATTTGTGATAGTGACAAGCAAAGCTATACATAGTAGCTATTTCAGAGAGTAGTTTTGTTCCAGAGAGGGGACAACACAGAAAACAACCCAAGCAACCCTCCATAGATATATAGACCAAACAGAAAATAAGCCTTTATTTCTTAAGCCTCTGATATTTTGGCAATTTTATTGCACCACAACTTAGTATATATTTAGTGACAGTTATTGACAGGAATACAACAAATACGTCAACAACTAAGAAACAAAACTACAACAGTTCTGGACATCTGAGCCTGCCTGATAAGTGATAGTCACAGTTGTCACAATGACTATTGGTAATAGTCATTGTCATTGACATTTGATATTTTTAAATTTATTCTTGTAACTGGTTTATGGAATAAGATGGCTAATTTTAATGACAAGTACAGTACTTTCCATCTTAGGTTGAAAGGTAAAGAGGATGACAAAGATGTGATTGAGAAAAAGGATGGAAGAACTCTTTTTAGACTGTGAAGATTTAGAGGAGTGGCTTTCTCTAAAACTAGATTTGATGTCTAGAACTCAGGAACTTAGCCTCCATGGATCTAAGCTGTCATTCACAGGAAACCAGTTAATGTTTCTTGAAACAGTAGTAATAATAGACAATAAAAATAATCCCTAAATCAGGATAATAAGAGCAATGATATTTTCATATCTTATACTTCAATGGTGTCTATGGCATAAACTGAAGAAAGTTGCCTCCTCCATATTCACTATGGTAAACATATATGGTAAATCATCACAGTACTCATAGTTAAAATTACATATAATAACAAAATACATAATGCATATATGAATTTTGTCTCCCTCTCTACTTCCCTCTTTTTCTCCCTCTGACACACAGGAAAATGCGCAAACAGAAACAAAAATTTTAAATTATTCTAAATTGAAAAAATATTTCCTCCACAACAGCAAGTCAATAAAGAACAGTATTTATCTGAAAATTGTTTTGCTTTCTCAATATTATTTTTAAAATTCAAACAAAATTGAAAAACAAATATGTTATATTGCATCCCTTAATCCATGTCAAAAAAGTATAATTAACACTACAAATGTATAATAGCTGATTATTTATGTCTTGCAAATATAGAGAATATGATATGGTTCCTTACCCTCCTCAGTGAAATAAAACATTTGCTGTATTGAATTTCCGAATGGAATAAAACAATGATTTCGATTTTTACAATGCTCATGTTTCTCTAATTTTGTTCTACTCTAAATTCTGTCATTTCTTCAAGAGAAAAATTTTTCCTACGAATTTTCACTTTGGCCATTATTGAAAAATCTAGCACTGGTGTTGTAAGAATTTTCATTCTGGGACAAAAATGGTGAAAACTGGAACTCTTGTTTAATATGCTTACCTCCTCACTGAGAAGACTATTGTCTCCACTGCTTTACCCATTTCCTCATGAATTTATGTATTATAATAGAGCAAAATATCTAGTTTTTATCTTAATTTCTCTTATTTGGATTAATTTTTCATGTTTTTGAAATGTTTAAATAGTAATTTGGGAAGATAATTAGATATTTATTTTCTCATTAAATATTTCAATTATCTGATTTTTTTCTTTGGCTCTGCACAGACATCAAAATATATAAAATTTCCTAATAAACTGAACATTTAAACTACAACCGTGCTAGGAAATATTTTAAAAATATGATTCTATAGTCTTTGTAAGGAAAGAAAGGACCACATATTCAATTTCTCCTTTAGTATACCCTTAAGTTAAGACTAAAGAAAAAAATACTTTAATTTGATAGAGATCTATAAAGACAGAATAGTTTTGAAATGTTAATCTATGAGTTTCTATAAAGTTTAATCCTCTTAACATCTTCTATGTTAATAATAAGAAACATCATATTATTAGTAGTGATACTGTAAAATATAGGCATATTTAACTGCTTGAAAAATAAATAAAAAGTTAGTAAAGAACCAGGGCCTTGAATAAATGGCTTACAGCTGGGCTAGAGTAGGAAATTATAATATAAGCTGGGAGCATCTTTTAGTGCCAGAAATTAATGAGTGCTCAAAAGCACATGTGCACACTCACACGCACACACACACACACACCATACACAAACACACATACACACACAAGGTTATAGGAATAAATCAAATAGACACAGAAGCCAACTGAAAGATCTACTACTGACTATATCTGGGACAATTTGTGCAACAAAATAATAAAATATTATTTGATTATTGCCACATTTTAAAATAAATATACATGATTCATTACTGATATAAATAAAAACAAGGAAAATCAGATATAGTGTTACAACAAAGAGGCGCATAGGATCCATAGACTACCTTAATAAAAGGTAACACTGAAGTATAGGCACATTTCTTTAGTTTTGTGATTACATTTTGCTATCATTATTTAAACAATTTTGGATTCTGGGCTGCAGCCTCTGAGGGTAGGACCATGTAGATCAAATAATCAATCCAAACAAAGAGGAAGTCAGGAAATGAAGTATTCTGGGGATGATGCCAAAAGAAGAATGATACATCATTACTCTTTGTGCTGGGAACATTATAAGGCATAGTTTTGATATCCTGTTATCCTTCATTTACATTATCATCCTAGATAATAAAAACTCATGACACAGTTTTTGTCCCAAATAGAAGACTTTTCATTTTATACACCTTCTTTGAGTTAGTTTAGTAGGCTATTTAGTTCCATTAAAATGGCAGGTAGATTTATGGTCAAGTTGTCTGGTAAATGATTGTTTTTCTTAATATGTGTTATACAGGGTATCTTTTCTCACATCATGATTTATTTGTGGAAAGAACCAAAGTAATTCCCCTCTGTTTGTTACATCGACTTGTCCCTTGGCTCTGCACAGTCAATAAGTTATTAGCCCAGGAGTAATGTACTATTTTCTTCTCTTTGTATTTGGGTATGCATTTGTGTGAGTGTTTTGTGTGTGTGTGTGTGTGTATGTGTGTTTGTGTGTGTATGTTCAACATTATTATTAGCTAACTGTATGTTGGACAACATGCTATGTACCCTAATGAAAAGATCTCAGATTTCATGATGTTGTCCCTCTAGGAAATGTCAAGATTTATTAGTAGAAACACCTCACTACATGCATAATTATTGCACCTACTTGTTCCTACAGAACTGCCTCCCTTCGCATTTTAAGGAATTTCTAATCAGAAATGTTTATAGGCATTGAATAGCATTGATTAAAGCTCCCACCTTCATGTAAAAAATTTCTTTTTTTTCCAGCATTTTTGAGGCATAATTGACAAATAAATTTGTAAGATATTTAAAGTGTACATTGTGGTGACTCAATATATGTATACATTGTGAAAAGATTCTCACCATCTACTTAATTAACACATCCATCACCTCACATATTTATCTTTATTTTATGGGAACATTTCAATTCTACTCTCTTAGTAAATTTCAATTACATAATACAGTGTTACAACATAATCATCATGCTGTATATTAGATCCTTAGAAATCCTCAGTAATGTTTTTTATCTTATTCTTCCATTGCCTAATAAAAGTTTTCATCTAATGCATTTGGTGAGGACAGAATTCAGATATCTGTGTATTTTCTTCCAAAATTGTCTCAGAACCAAATCTGAGATATCACACCAATGTATTTACAGAGAGAGAAGAGAGTCTACTTTCTCTACTCTTTCCCAATGGCCTACATACTATCAGCAATTGAATAATTATTTCATTTTAATTTGGTGAATTTTTAATGTGTTTCAAGACTTTTCTCTATCAGATAATATTTCTAGATGAATATCTGATTTCTTGAATTTGGTTCAAAAAGTAAAAGTTGAGTGGATCAGTATTAAGTAATTTTAATACTATCTCATTTTCCTCTCTGCTCTTGCATCATAAAGCCAGCTGTCATAAAATCTTCAAATAACCACACAGAGGAAGGTGAAGCTTGTCAAAACTGTTTCAGGTTATATTTGATTAACTTCCTTCCCCACTATCAAATTGCTCCCAAACAGATTGGAGGTTTGAGAATAATTTCTGCCTTCTCCCACCATCAACTATTGCTAGTATTTGCTTCCAGGAACTGGAGATGTTAGTAAACCAAATAGCTAGGTTTTACTAGATAGGTTAGTAAACCTCTTTTTATAAAGGAAAGACATTGCTTTAGTTACTCTCTGAGCATGCCAATGGATGTAGTAGGAATTAACTCCATTTTGGCCTCACCTGCATCTTTTTGTTGAACTGCTTTACTTTATCATAAAGCTTCCTAGAGCTCCTATTTTCAGCCATACAATTGAATGCTTGCATCTTTTATTTGACACAATACAATCACCTATTAATAGTATTAGCATCTTGGGCTCTGATTATACCACAAATATTTTCCTCAGTTTTTTTCATTATCTCATATTCTTATAGTGTATTTTGGTGTACTTTGATATGGCGATCCCCAACCTTTTTGGCACCAGGGACTGGTTTCATGGAAGGCAATTTTTCCAAGGAAAGGGGGAGGTGGGAATGGTTCAGACGGTCATGTGAGTGATGGGGAATGATGGGGAGCGACAGATGAATCTTCGCTAGCTCCCCCACTGCTCATCTCCTGCTGTGCGGCCTGGTTCCTAACAGGCCATGGACCTCTACCAGTCTGCAGCCTGGGGGTTGGGGACCCCTGCTCTAATATGTAATAAATTTATAATAAGGAATATATACTGATGAACTTTTATGCATATCATGTCATTCTCCATTTTCAGACTATAATCCACTGTAGTCAACCCAAATAACAAAAATAGAAGAGATAAATGAATAGTGGTATGTTATGCCCCAAAATGGATGAATCTCAGAGATGTAAAGCTGAGCAAAAACAACAGACACAGAAGAATACATATGTATGCATGCCTGCATATAATGTATGAAAATAGGTAAAATGAACATGCTATAATAAAAACTAGTTAATTTGTGCCCTGGAAGAAGACACGAGTACTGTTATTTTCTATTTCTTGGTCTGAGTGGTGGTTACTTATTGTCTTTATTTGTAAAAATTTTTTGAGCTATAAATTTGTGTTTATTCAATTTTGTATCTTGCTGTGTTTTAATGAAAATAGCTTAAGTCAAGTATAAAATGTATGAAAATAGAAGACTGAAATAGATGGACTGATCTCCAGATCAGTGCCAGTGGATAGGTTATATGGTCACAGTTTTATATTTGATTGTGAGATCAGCAGTGAGGTTAGAATAGAGATTCTCCCAACCTCTCTTCACAGTGTGTTTCATTGTGACAAAGGTAGATTTTTTTTTCCCCTGAAGTCTAAGCATGCTTGTCCTTATAATATGTATATTTAATGAAGTTTTCATAAGCTTTGCTCAAGAACCTAGGTGATCCATTGGTTAAGATTGTAACTTTTTCTACTTTTAGTGGGAAATTGAAAATAAAATCATAATTTGACTAGATTATTTTAATAGAATCTTAACTGAGTCTCTTCCCATCCCTCTTCACTATCAACTCCAAACTTTCCATCTCTTCTTAACTCAAGTGATTCTAAGAAAATGTAATTTCAATCTGATTCTTTTTCTTAAAGCCCTGTAATAACACCTTAGTTCAATCATATTTTAAAAGCTCTGTTATCTTTCTGACCTCATAGACTACTTCTCTCTCCCTCAGATACTCCTCTCCAGCCACACCCGCCTTCTCACTATTTCCACACTTACAGTTCCTTCCACCTCAATACTTGTCCTCAGATACACTCTTGGTAGCTTTCTCACAATTTTCACATATTTGTTCAAATTTGAACCCCTGACATTATTCCAAATTTCATGGCACATTTTCTTTCTTTTTTTAAATTAATTTTTATTGGAGTATAGTTGATTTACAATGTAGTGTTTGTTTCTGCTGTACAACAAAGTTATTCAGTTATATATATATATATATATATATATATATATATATATATATATATACATCAACTCTATTTTAGATTCTATTTCCATATAGGTTATTACAAAGTATTGAGTAGAATTCTCTATGCTCTACAGTAGGTTCTTGTTAGTTATCTATTTTATATATAGTAGTGTGAATATGTCAATCCCAATCTCCCAATTTATCCCTCCCCGCTTCCCCAGTGGAAACCATGAGTTTGTTTTCTACGTAAGTGACTACTTCTGTTTTTTAAATAGGTTCATTGTCACCTTCTCTTGATTTATTTTTCTCCTAAATGTTTATAACTGTATGGAATATTCTATTTATTTAACTTCTATTTCACCCACTATAGGCAGAGATACCTGTCCCCACATCCTGTTTTGTTTCCTACTATTTCCAGAACTTAACAACATGCCTGCCATGGTCAGGCTTCAATAAACAGTTGTTGAAATAATGAATAAAATACATTATTTTCAATTAAAAACCCTTTGTTTCTTTTCAGATGTGTGGGCAAATGTAATGTTAGTGAAGAGATAATTCTTGTCTATATTGACATGAAATGAAAAATCTAGGTTTTCATGCTCTTCTGTATAGAAATTATAAATTGATAGATATGAATAATTTACAATAAATTCACTATATCAAGAATAAATTTCTCTGAATAAAATTAAAAACATTTATAGTGAAAGCTACCAAAGAAGCTGTTATTTAGGTACTAATATACAAATGATTTTTTTATATATGTACAAAAATGAGATAGGAGGAAGAGTTTCAGGGAAAATACATTTAAGATATTTTTAAATAGTTCAGAACATCAAACGGTGATACTTATTTATAATCTTGATTGTCATTAAAGAACTACTCTATGTCCCAAAGACATAATCATATGACTAAATCTTAGTCTTTCTTTCATTGAAGAATATTTTTTCTCTCCCTCTCCCATTACCGACCCTAAGCACCCCCCCAACAGTAAAGATGTTGTCCCATTAGGATAGGACCAGCAACAGTATTACTGGTGAAGCAAGAAAATTAGGTAATATTGTGTCTCTTTAAAGAAGTCCAGTTGTGAAAATAAATGTTGGCTCATATATTCAAAGCTTTAATGAATCTGAAATGAGAAAATGGATAAAATGAGGAAGAGTAAATGCAAAATCAGAATAAAAAGAAAACATGAGTGGGAATGGAGATGGACCATATATGGACTTAATTAATTGACTTCTATTTCTTAAATGTGGAAAGAGATGAGGTTATCATTTTTAGTCTCCTACCTGTGCATTAGTCTCGAATGCACAGTGGTATTTCCTATGTGTTCTCTCTCACTAAATCCTCTGGTATTTTGTTGAGGTATAATCATGTTTCAAAAACATTTACTCCTCCTCACCATTTTCATTTCAATAACTGTTTGTTGCCTTTGGAAGACTTTTACTATCCAAGGAGCCAGTGGATAGTAAATAACTACCTTAACATACTGTGATAGTGTTATTTCCTTGAAATGTTAGTATTTTGCTATTTCTATAATACTATTTCTGTTAATCTTGAGAATAATTGTCAGTAAAATATAATGTGACATACTTCCTCATGTTGATTATACTTTAAATATACAAAGAACTTTAAAAATGGGAGATTAATATTGCCAAGGTATGTTTCATCTTTAATTAGACAGGGTGTCTCAGATATGGCTGGTGCCCCCATCCTTCACCTTTTTGATAGGGCCTCTTCAGCAGAGGCAAAGTCCAGAAGGCACAATCAACAAAGCTGACTTCCATAGATATTAGCTAACAAGTTTACAAACAGATAGAACCCAGCTCCTGAAAGTCAGCAGAATACATTGCATCAGCTCCCAGGAGGAGCTGCCCTACATGCCATGATGTTCTCTTATAAAACAGACAAATGCTTCACCCACATGTTCTTGAACTTTCAAAGTCAATTCATTCCCCTCAGTCCTGGTCTGTGAAATTTTATATATTTTGTACGTATTCCCAAATTATATCCCTTGACTTCCCTCAGTTGGGTAGTTTCAAGAATGTCTAAATAGCTCAGACCTTTATCTAATTATCTTGTCTGGGTCTTCACTCAACTTTCTGCCTGAGAAAAGGTCTTACTGATTATTAAATTTAAAAAGAGAATTTGCGATTCCTACTTATGTTTAAAAAACTCCACGTTTATTAGTCAATATATCCAACTAGTTCATATCAGTGATTGTCTTAGTGGTCAATATGACCCATAAATGTATAGCCAGGAATGTGTATAGATAACCTTTACTCGAAGTCCTATCTCTTTCCATATTGCCCCTGTTTTTTGGTTTGCTTCCATAGGATATATCCCTGACCCTGTGTTCTTTTTAAAAGTCTGTCATTTGCCTTCAAATGTGAATTAATATAATACGCTTTAACTAGTTACTAAGCATTATATAACTGCTGATAACATTTGACTTTTTTATAAGCTTCTAAATGTAAAATCAAATACAGTGATAAAATAATAGTGGCTTGAGATCAAACCTTAATTAGAGTTTTATAAAGAAGATATTTAAGTTTACAGTCACCTGAAAATCATCTTTCCTATATTAACTCACTGAAGTATTACAGAAAAACATTCTTAGCAACAGAAACAATCTCCCACATACCACTAATTAAGGATAATAAACAACTTCGTATATACAGAGAATTTCTATGAAGAAAAGTCATTTCAAAATAAAGACATTAAATATGATGTAAAACCCTTTTATTATTTAATAAGTATTAAAAAATTATTATTTAATCTCTCTCAAGTGTTGCAACAAAAGTTAATGTACTTTTATTGTTTTGCCATGACAATTATTTTTTTCACTGCAATTGTAAAATTCTATAGCACCTTATCAACACCTACCTTCTTTTAGGAAAATGTACTTGTGTGATTCTTCAGCATAATTATTGTGGTTCATAAAAACTGTGTTATTATATTGGCTTAGTGTAATATGCTTTTTACATAAAAATAACTTACAGTTATTCTCGCTTCTGGTGGTAATTATAACCCAAGTCCATTGCAGTAATAAACTTGGGCTGAGTATTTGATGGACCACTTTATTTTATTCTAAGTGCTCTTTTTCTATTACAGCTATTTATTATGCCTTCATAAATGTGATGCACAGCAACAGTAAAGTGCAAAGACACTGACACATCTACTCTTTTCTAGAGGTGTCCTTTTTCTTAGGCAGAGGCCTGAAGTTGTTATTTATTTGAGGAATTGGAAAGTATTCCAAAGTCATATACTCCCAGGGGTTTTTACCATGAAAAAGAGCTATGTGAACACTTATTATTGAAAAGCACCAACATTCCCCATGAGACATGTCATGATGGCCTATGGAAGCTTCACTCCTAACTTCACTGAAATGAAGGATAAACAAGCAATAGAATTGAACACAAAGAAAGCATTTGCGTAGGTGGAAATATGCCTCGTGGTGTTTACAGCTGAGGTTGCACAAACCTGGTAACTAGTCTGATAAATTTCCTTTGAAATACTGACCACAGGGAAGATGAAATCTATATATTATATTTTTATAATATGTATTATATAGGTCCTCTTCTTTTCAGTTCAAATGTATTATTTTGTTTTTTGGTATTTTGTATGACTCTAGAAAATATGAAAATTTTTTCTGCAGAGATAAATTCTTTCCTAAAACTGATCTTGCACAAAATATATTGATATTATGTGACCTATTATAAAAAGGAATGTGATCATTTTTCTGCAAAGACCTCCAGTTGTAATTTAACGTTAAAAAACACAAAAATGCAATTAAACTATATTGTATTGCTATCCCCAATTTATAAACCCATTGTGCAGCAACTTAGTGAAAGAAATTATAGATCTAATGATATTGTTATCTAAGACATTTTACCTATTTTGATCCAGCTTAGTTTGATTTAAACCCATTTTCATTTTTCCTCTCCTCTGAAACTGCTGATTAAATATTTCAAAATATTTACATTATCTTCTTTTTTTTGCCAAGACTGAATTCAGTTTTGCATTTCTTGTCTGAATGATTTGTTGGATATGAGTGTTTGCTATGCTTTCCACATAGGTCTGATGCGCTCCACATTCTTGTAATTCTAGTACATATGGTATTAACCCACACAGAAAGACCAAAAAACAAAAACAAACAAACAACCACACGCCCAAAACCAAAGAAACAAAAATCAAATTTCATTTGTGCAAGTTAGTTCAGCTGGATGCATGCTCTATTCATTGACATTCATAACAAAAGTTATGTTGGCCTTGACTTCAATACCCTTAGTGATGAAGCACACTTTCCCTAAGGTGAGCCTTCCATTCTGGGACTACTGAAATTATAAAAATAAGTAAATAAATAAATAGAATGTTACTAATAATTCAATTCTTGTGTCTCTGGAAAACCATTATTTGTCCCTAGGTCTCCCTCTATGTGTTGATGCTGTGGAACTCACAAATCTATAACAGGTGTTAATGCTATTAAAAACAATTTTATTCCATAAATAATACACATATATGCCATTTTATTTTTAATATTTTTACACAAACTATGTGCATTGTAGACAACTGTAAAGTGGAGATCTCTTCATTTAAAAAATAAATTTATCAAAAAGCTCATATATCATGTAATCATAATAATATTTTGGAATCTATTTTTCAAAATGCAAATATGTACAATGGTATGCATATTACACACGACAGATCATCCTATATAAGGTAGTTTGTACCTTATGTAAATATTTAATCATATAAGCCACCTCTCTTTTCTTCTAGATCTATAACTATACTCATGTTCCAGCAGGCCTCAAAGAGTGAGGTACAAAGTGTGAGCCATAAAAAGCTCAGATAAACACCAAAAGAACTGCATGCTTTTTCAAATTTATGTAAACATAAATCTGGGAGATATGTGTGAGATTAAACTTACACAGATATAAAATTTCTTAAGTGGAATTTAGTGATATGGACCCATTAAGCAGAAGTTTGGGATTCAATGTTTTAGATGAAGAAATATTCTTAATGAGTATCAGATTCTGGGTAGACAGTAGTTTCTTCACCACTTTACTGTTCTGTCATCTTCTAAGTTATAGAATTTCTTATAAAAATAAGCTGTCATTCTTTGAAAGAAATGCATCTATTTTTATCTGGCTGTAAATAGTCCTTCTTGTCTTATTTTTCAAAACTTTTATTTAATGTACTGTGTGTGTGTGTTGGCGGTGGGAGGGAGGGTGTTATTCTGCTTGGGGTTTGTATGGCTTCTTGAACTCGTGTGTAGAGGTTTATCATCAATTTTGGTAAATTATTTTCCAGAATCTCTTCAGATATTGCTTGTGAAACATTTTCTACAGCTATGCTTAGAATTTCAATCACTTGTATGCTAAAACTTCTCATTGTATTCCATTGTCTCCTTTCATTATTTTCGATATTGTTCAACTTTTCCCCCTTTTATTCTTCACTGTTAATATTTTCTACTGATCTAGAAAATATTCTGATCTTCTGCTATGTCTATTCTATAATATTCATCTGAGTTTTTAATTTTGCTTATTACATTTTTTGTTTTAGAATTTGCATCTAATGTTTTTTTTCTTTATAGACTGAGATTCTCAGGTGAGATGCTCCAACTTTCATCTATTTCTTAAACATATTAAGCACAGCTATCTAAAGTCCATATCTGATTACTACAAAATCTGAATCTATTTCAGGTATGTCTACATTGTCTTTTTTTCTTGCTTTTAGATCATTAGATTCTATTACAAGATATGCCTTCCATTTATAAAAAAAAATAATAATTTCTGTACCTTGTATGGTAAATTACAGAGCCTCTGAAGTATACCGCATATCTCCCAAGAGGAGTTAGTGCTTGTGTGGATGGCAGTGAGAGTAGGGCGATAAGCAGTTGATCCCATGAACAAATGTATTTGTTTGAAGTCCTTTAGGTGGGAGGGGAGGTGAGGAGTCATTTCTAGTTCTAGTTTGCCCCTTATTCCTAGGTTACACTCATCAGGCATCTCAGTAGGAATACTAGCATGTTGATCAAGCCCACAGTTCCTTGTTAATCCATATATCCTATTGTTTTTCCTCCTCAGCTTTGTGAATCAGCTTTATGGCTGGATGCTTTCCCCCTTAGAATTTGACAATAAATCATAGTCTAAATTCAAATAAAAAAGTCAGGCTTATGCTGTGGTTTCCTTCTCTCTGGTTCCATTTGCATCAGGAAGCAAACAGCCTGAGTGGCGGAAAGATAACGGGAATATTTATCATCAATATATCTATTTACTATTGATCTGTCTTGCTACCTACCTATCTATATATCATCTAGACCTCTGCAAGTAAGTGCACATATTAGTATTTTCACATACAGATTTATTTATGCATAATATTGAGTGTTCCCGGATCTGTTATTAATTAGTACAATAAAATATCACACGGTTTCTACATTTCTTAAAGCAGAATGTAGAAGAAAGGCTATTGAATAATTTGTTCCTAAGCCCATTGTTCCCTTAAAGATTGCTGTTTAGCACCTCATATACAATGGGAAATGTTCCCATTTTCATGTAAAGTTTAAAATTATAAAATCTTATTATCTTTCAACATGATATCAGTAGTGAACAATAATAAGAACTTTTCTTGAATAGTAGATAATACTATGAAATGTTGGCTTTTGTTATGTACTTTTGAGTATTCTGAAATGACAACTTTAAAATGAAATTGTGCTCTGACCCATAGATTTCAAAAAAGTTATTATAAATTTGTTTATTCTTATAAATGGGCTACATTGAGTGGTATAATCTTTTTTTTTTTACTTCCTAATAGAAACAAAAGTCAAAAGCTAAAGCAACAGCAACAACAAAAATATAGAGAATATTCCATTTTAATAGTTAAGTATTTATTTATTTATTAAGTGACACCTGAGCAGCTGAGATAAAATGATAGAATAAAACAACAAAAATCATACATTGAATGTCGAATACTCTACCATTATAAAATTAACACACAATGATTAATACAGAAGAAGTAATTTAATAAATATTTCTGACGTACTACTTATTATTTCTGAGATATTTTAGACTCCTACTTCACTTTCCAAGTTGGGAATCAACACACACACACACACACACACACACACACACAAATAATACTTTAATAGCAAACTTTTTACTACTAAAATATGCATTCAGTTTGGAAGTTATTTATCATTTATTAAACTCCCACAATAGGATAACTAATTTCAGAAAGGTATACAATTTAATCATGACACAAAAAATTACAATATAGGTACAATATTCATTTTAATAAATACAATTACTTCAGGCAAAATTACTCAAATTACTTTCTCAATGTCACACAGCGGGCAAATCTGAATTCAAACTCTAGTCTATCTACCTTCAGAGTGCATGCACTTTCCATTATGTCACCATTTTCATGCTTAGATATAACATGAAGTATAATTGATAAATTGGGATGGGAGAACAATAGATTATGGCCTTGAAGGCCAAGTAGGGAAGATTGTAGAATATAGGACAGAGTGATAGGTGGATACGGTGCTTAGAAAATTTGATTTCATCATCTGTTCATAGGATACACTGAAGCAGTTAGAGACAAAATAAGCAAGGCAATACACACACTTAAGGCTCTATTTTAATTGGTTAAGAATAAACCAATAGGCCTTGGAAAATAATAATATTAGCCATTATTAGAAAAAGTAAAAAATGGAGAGGTAGGAAAACCCTAGGAAAAAGGAATTAAGATAAACTGCACACCCCTCCAAAAAAAAAAAAAGATGAAAAATTTAGAATGTTAGGCTGTTTCACTGGGAAAATTAGAAACAGTGTGGATATTAACTATAACTAACTTGAAAATGTGTCTGATAAATGTTGAGAGTGGGGGCTCTGTCTTTAATCTTTCATATACGAAGAATATTGTTTTTTAAAAAGCAGCTATATATGCAGGTGTTTGATTATGTTCCATGAAGCAGTAGAATAATATAGAATATATGTGAGATTTATTATCTGGCCACCCATGATTTAAAACATGTTTCCCTATTATTTAAACTATGGTCATTAGGAGAAAACATGTTCTTTGTCAGTTTACTAACCTATAAAACAGAAATATAAACATGTATCAGGTAATATCATGGTGAAAGTTATGTAACATGTATGCCTGGATAGTGTAGGCATTCAATAAAGAATTATTGTGGATTATTAATGCATTATTGTTTTGGCAGTATACATCTTTTCTTTTGAAAGTACATTTAAATATTTGGTTTTATAGCCAGATTCAAAGGAATTATTTAGACATGACTTCTAGGTATCTATTAGTTTATACATCACTAGCTTTTCTATTTTGCTTTTATAGTTAAGTTTTATAATTGCCAAGAAGATCACACATTAAAACAAAACTTTCTGAATAAGTGCAAAAAGTTTATTTTTTCCCCCAAAGACCAACATATATAGGAATATTTTTGTGAATAAAAACAATATATTTGGATAAATGTTTTGAAGATCACTCAGAAATAATAGTGTTCTATCAAGATATCTAAAGATAATCTGATTTTATCCCCTCTTTTTAAATTATCAAACATTGCATTGCAAAAATAACTATAGGTGTATTTTTAAATTTTATTTTATTTTTTTAGGAATTACTCATCAATATTAATATAAGGACAAAGTTTATTACAAAAAAAATTGTTCTATACTTTTTTTCTGGACACTCAAGATCACAAATGATCTTTGTACTGATCCTTCAATTTTCCCTTCATATCTGTTATCTTCACTTTTTGCCATTAAAATAATACAGGAAAATATCCTTTTTCTTCCCATGTGACAACTTTTGTTTTTTGCAACATTGTTCATCAGCCTTTTACTGATGCCTATGTGGATTCTGTAAATTTGTTTCAATTCCTTACACATTTTAATTCACACATATTTACTTCATCTTTCCCCATTGCCTGTTTTCTTTTCTTAGATTTTACCTCTTTTTGACCATACCCGAGTTTATGTTAATGATGTTACTTTTGGAAAGCACCTAAGGATGGGGGCTGTTTCCTAGGGAACCCAACCACATGATTAGAGGGTTAGAACTTTCACCTAACCTTTGGGGAGGGGAGAGAGGCTGGAACTTGAATGGATCCAATGGTCAATAATGCCTTGTAACAAAGCTTCCAATAAAAACCCAAAAGAGCAGTGTTTGGAGAATTTCCAGTTGGATGAATACTTGGAGATTCGGGGAGAGTGTCACACTTGGAGGGAATTTGGAAGCTCCTTGCCCTTTCCTCCTACCTTGTCCTACATCTCTTTCTTCAGACTGTTCCTGAGTTATATCCTTCTATAATGAGCTAGTAATCTAGGAAGTAAAATGTTTCTCTGAGTTCTGTTAGCCACTTTAGCAAATTAATCAAACTCAAGAAGGGGGTTGCTGGAACCTCCAATTTATAAGAGGTCAGTCAGAAGCACAGGTGACAACCTGGACTTTCAACTGGTGCCTTAAAGGGAGTGGCAGTAGGTGAGGACAATCTTGTAGGACCAAGCCCTGAACTTGTAGGATTTGAAGCTATCGCCAGGTGAATAGCGTCAGAATTGAGTTGAACTGTAGGACACTCAGCTGATGTGTGAGAACTACTTGGTGGTATGGGGAAAAAAATGCTTTGGAAACTGGTATTAGAATCATTTTAGGCTCCATTAAGGAAGGGTCATAATCTTGGGTGGGACAGTCCCTTCAACCAAGGTCAGCTGATGGAAAGGGACTGAGTTCTGCACCATTAAAAGGCAATATTCCCGGCAACTAGGGAGAACGAGTACCTTTGTCTTGAAGAGTACCTTTGTGTCTACTACAAGTGTATAAAAGCAATTAAAATGTGTGTAATGCGAAGGCATATTTTAAAATGTTTATTCATTTATTCTAGGATCCTACACACCATTTTGCCTTAGAACTCCATACGGTTGTATCAACAAATACTTTATAACACCCAAAATGTAATTATTTACATTTAAGTCTCAAACACTTGTTTATGATCATAACAGCACTATTATTTTGAGTCATTCTTTAAGAGGAATTTCTAAATTCTTTAGTGTGCCATGGACATAACAGGAGCCAGAACTGCAGTGTTTCATGGAATGAAGATCTTCTCAGAGAATGTGAGAAAATGGAGAAAGCAGAGGATTTCCATATCAGAGGCCTACAGTAAAGGCAAGAGACAGAAGTGCCTCTCTTTGTGCTTTTTTCTTCCATTTTTCTCATTTACCATGGAACTCCCAGAAGAGAAAAAAAAATGTTAGAAAATTCCAATAAATCAGACAGCCAAGGACAAATAATTGCATTCTTGGATTGAACCGCATAGCTTGGGAGATTCCAAGCCTCTAAGCCACCTCCAGTATATCCTGGGAAATATAATATAACATTTGCTGTGAAATTTGGCCTAATTGATGGACTTACAGAACATTACTGGCTCAGCAAGTTCTAAAGAGGTATGTAAGCATTCCAAATATTCCAATAAACTACAATGAGGAAACACCAAAGGGCTGAGAGGGCTGGACATCAGGAAACAGTCTGAGGTAGAACAAATAAGTGGATAGTTTGGATACTTATATTCTGATACAAATTTCTAAGTCCACAGACCATGTCAGTGAATACTGTTATAATGCCCAAAAGATTAGCTTGGACAGGTTGCAAATTAGTGGTCATAAATGCAGTGACCAGATCATTATATGCAAGCCCAGACCGGAAAAATCACTCTGCAACCAGAATTCTGATGTCTCCTCCCCTATCCCAAATACTCAGAAAGTCACAGAGGAGATAAACAGGCAGTATAGGGAATCTGAGCACTCACCTGGAAAAAACTGAGTCATCAAAAGCAGACTATTTAAACCAGGTCAAAAAAGAACTAAGAATATGAATTGATTGCAAACTTAAGTGACTGCTCAAACTGGAGGACATTGTGAGATCATTAATTGCCAACTTACTTTTCCCAGCTCCCCAGATAGTATAGGACAGTGGAAGTAATCATCCAGTTATAGGATATAAAGATGATACATTATGAATAGCATGAGTATTTTGAGTGAATTTGTTATGCAAATGTTCAGATGAACTGACTTAAATTCAGGAACCTCTTTTAAAACCCTGAATTTCTTCATTTACTTGCTAATAGTTAGTGCATAAAGACCACAAAAATTGAAAAAAAAATAAGTTATCAGCTGAGAGCCATACTAATCAAAATCTATAACTATCTGTCAGTTTTAAAGTAAGAAAGAAGAATCTTCTGGAACTCAATAAACTAAGGCAAAATTGCAGAAAGGTAAAAATGAATATAAAAGAAAGTCAGGCAATATTGCAAATATATTTGAAGAATTAATGTGTCAGAAAGATAAGCTGTTTGGAATCCTGAATAGAGGAACCTAAAATCAAAAATTGATCTTGTTCATACTTCATTGTCTAGCAGATATGAGAATTCCTGTCATAAAAAAGTAATCTACTTTAGATCAAAAGGTATATTTATGCATTTATTCAATACTTGAATGCTTACAATAATGGAAGCCCTATGTGTGCATGAGGCATTCAAAGATGAATAAGACATCAGCCCTGTCTCTAAACACTTCACAATCTTCTGGGAATGATAGACAAAAAAGCAAAGTATCACATAAAGGGTATTAAATGCCATGATAGAGGGTATGGAGAGAGACAGGAAACATCTGGCTTGGAATGGTCATGGAAGACTTCTCTGAGGAGGTGGTACCTCATGCTAAATGTAGGAGGTAGGCAAAATCATAAGGAATTAAACAAAGTTATTGGCAATAATATTCCTGGCATGAATAATATCATGTTATATATCAAAGGACAGAAATGATTGATTGTGTATAACACATTTAAAGGACAGATATTTCACATGGGAAGAAAATGAGATGTCCTATGATAAAGCATAAGCTATTATTCTGAATTGTAGATAAAGACCAATTCATATTGGTCAATTAACATTAAAATGTCACAATAAAACATGTGAATTTTATCTTTAAGGTAAGGGGAAATAATTTCTAAATTTAAAGCAAAAGTACGATATCATATTTGCTCTTTAGTAAAAGCGATATTCTTACTATGGCAGAGAATGGTTTGAATGGAAACAAGAAAAGATTGTAAGGAAGTATTCCAGGTCTTGAAAATACAAACATGACAAACATGTTTAGATTAACAGTAGGAGAAAAACACAAGTTATTTAAGTTATTGAGCAAATTGGCTTAGCTGATTGGATGTGGGGAAGTGGAGAGAAAGGAAAAATCAAGTATGAGCCTTGATTTCTGCATTATTGGCTAGATAATAGTTAATGCCACTCCCTGAATGTAGAAAGTAGCAGGAGAAGGAGCTGTTTGTTTGTTTCATTGTTTGCTTGTTTTCCAGGGCAGGGACTGTGAGAAGGAGGTGAGTTCAGTTTCCATTTGATGCACCCTGAATTAGATATGCTTAGGAGTTACTCATATTTATCAAAATGTGTAATAAGTAACCAGCCATATATATCAAAGCTTGAGAGAACATTTCATGTGAAAGTGTTGATTCTGCCATTCTTCAGATGAATAGTGGCATGTGAGGTAATGTATGTGAGTTAGAATACCCTTAGGAAATCCTGAGAATTAAAACTGAAGAGGGACAAGGAGGGCCAGCCTAAAGAGAATTGAACTTTTAAATGGTGAATAAAGGGAAGCAGAAGCTATATGAGAAAAAGAATAGAAATATCTGGATATTAAGGAAAGACAAAATAGACTCCATCATTAGAGAATTGCTTTGGAGACCAAGAAGAAGTATAATTCTAAAATCAAAATGTTTATTAATTACATTCTACAACTCAGAGAAAGTAAGTCAGAGTTGAAAAGTGCTAAATGAATGCCTGGGCATCCTGAGATAGGTGAAGTCATTGAAAAATAAGGAAAATATTATATAGCATAGTCTAACAAGTTTTTGAGAAGTTTAGCTACAAATTAGGGAATGCACTTGGAGTTACAAGGAAAATACCAGACTGAATTTTATTAGTTTTAATACAGAAAAAAATGGAGGGGGCAAGGCTATGAATTTTATTAGTTTTAATACAGAAAAAAATGGAGGGGGCTACTTAATGAGTAAGAAGTTGTGATATTCAAGATAAAGAGGAATTGTTGAACATGATTCATTAACAGATCATGGTATTACTGACTTGTGCACAATAGCAGACCCTTTTTTGGTGGTAAGGGCATAAATTTGGATGAAGATGCAGATATTGGTGGAAGGTGGGTTGAGGAGGAAAATTTGAGGAAGTTTACATTTAATGACCCCCCTTCCTGTGAAAGAATGTGGTCCTCTGCTGAGAGTATATGGGGAATGCAGGTATGCGGCTTCAAGACAGTGAAAAATATTTGGAAAATGTGTTTTAAAAAATGAGGGAGTGAACACACAGAAAGCTTGCAGGTCACAGGGAGGACTAAGCTAATACTGTTGATTATTCCTTTTTATTGGATCAAATTCACATGTCTCTGAAATTCTCTCATAGTCATGTTGGTACATTAATTGCACAGGCAGATCTTACAGAGTGGATACAAGGTGGATATCATAGGAGGCTAAAATGGAGGACAAGGGCTTACTGGATTTAAGACCTTGGAAAAGAGTTGAGGTCACAGAAAGATTATGGGGTTTAAAATGAGTAGGAAAATAATAAATCCAGTGCAGAGATAAACAATAGGAAAAATGGAGATATCAGGAGACAAGAGGTCTCCAGCAGTTGAAGAAGAGGAGCAGTATAGAAGGAAGCAGAGGACTGGGCAAATTCAAGGGATTCAGTGTGATGTAGTGTTCAAATGCCAGCAGTGGACCTGGCCAGAATGTTGTTCATTAAAACAATCTCACTGGTCTTAATTTAATACAGTGAGGATGATACAACAGATTGAAAAAATCAAACCAAAGGACTCCCACATTTTCAGCCCTGTATCCAATTAACCTTCCTTTTCAGCATCACGTTCTGGTATAAGTGCTAGATGTTTAACATTGGACAATCCACAAATATTCTTTGCCTCAGCTTTTTACTGATACAATTTTGAATTCACACAATTTTTGAAAAATTGTAGTAACCCACACTTAAATAAATCTACATAAAACTTTCAGCCTCACTAGAGTTCAGAAGATGAGTAAATGTGTGTTAGCATTTTTGCTATTAAATATGCAAAAATTATGGGGGAAGAATGGATTGGAAGTTTGGGATTAACAGATACAAACTATTATATATAGAATGGATAAACCAGGGCCTACTGCACAGCACAGGGAACTATATTCAATACGCTGTGATAAACCATAATGGAAAAGAACATGAAAAAGTATATATATATATATATATTATATATATATTATATACATATATATGTATAACTGAATCATTTTACTGTACAGAACAAATTAGCACAACATTGTAAATCAACTATACTTCAATAAAATAAATTCTTAAAAATAAAATAAAATAAATATGCAAAAATTAAATGGAATTTTCTTAAATATTACCTAGTATGTGGTACATAAAAGTAGTAACATCAATAAAAAGCAGTAATTCATTCAAATGATCATATTACCAGATCTCAGAACGCTTTAGTTTGCACATATAACCAGGAAATCTGTTTCCATACATGGTTTTAAGGTAAGCAGAATAATTTATGGATAAAGGAAACAAATGCTGACAGTATTTTGAAGTTAATTTGAGAAGGAGTTGGCTACTTAAAAAGTATTTGTAAGATAATAGCCTCTCCTTATTCATCTGAAGTTTCATATAATTAGTTGTTATTGTGGAAGTGAACAAAATATCTAAGAAGAAATTTATATGGGTATTCATGGAGAGGCTTTTGTGTTACATTAATTGGAATCTAAGAGGGTAATGCAAACCTAAGTATGTTTCATTGAAAGGAAAGAAAAATAACAGAATATATAGCCTCACCTAATGTTTTAGTTCCTCATAGCTACCAACATCCTAATGATACATTCAGTTTTTAATCTTTATATGCCTTTTGTCTGATTTAACGGATTTTCTTTAGGCTTCAGGCACTAATCTCAAAATTTCATAAACTGCTTCCTTTTCATCAATGAAACCATCTTGCAAAAAAGTTTAGAGTATTTATTAAGGAGGTTTTAAATAACACTGCCTTAAAAATTTATAAATAATGAGGAGATTCATATTGATTTTAACTATTAATCTTTTACAAATGCTCTGTGTAAAAATCTTTTGGATCAAACCAACTTGAACAGTAAAGCATTCAGAATTAAAATTATAACAGTCAGTGATAGAAACATATTTAAAAAGCTAGAATTTAGTCAATGGATAACGTCTTAACAGCATCTCCCAAACACTCCCTTTAATTTCTTTTTTTAGGTTTGAGATTTCTATTTATTTATTTTCAACACCTTTATTGGAGTATAATTGCTTTACAATGGTGTGTTAATTTCTGCTGTATAACAAAGTGAATCAGCTATACATATACTTACAGACCCATATCTGCTCCCTCTTGCGTCTCCCTCCCAACCTCTCTATCCCACCCCTCTAGGTGGACACAAAGTACGGACCTGATCATTTTTAATATACTTTTTTACCATTACAAAAGTAATTCTACAATAGTAAATACAGTTTGGAAAGTCAAAATAGAAAACACACAAATTATCAGTCTTATCACATAACAAAGAGTATAAATTTCTGTATTTATATTTGATAAGAAAAGTTCCCTCATTATTGTACAATTGACTGAAGAAAGGATAATCTTTTCAACTAGTAGTGCTGGAACAATTGGACAGCCATAGGCAAAACTCAACCAGACACACATACACACACACATACACACACACTCACAGAGACCCTCACCGTAAACCTCACCCACATCTTACAAAAATTAACTAAAAATGGATTATAGGTTTAAACATAAAACTATAAAACTTTTAGAAGAAATCACAAAATAAAATAATTGGGACCTGGGGTATATGAAGACTTCTCAGACATGGCCAAAAAAAAGAACAAACCATAAAAAGTAAAATAGACAAATTAGACTTAATACAAATATTAATATAATATAAACACCTACTATAGTAAGTGTTGCTTTGTGAAAAACTCTGAAAAGCTAAAGATATGCAAGCCATGTATCTGACAAAGGAAACAAAAAAAAACCCCTCAAAATTCAACAGGGAAAATAACAGGCAAAAGACGTGAACAATCTTTTCATTAACGATGATATACATATGGATGGCAAATAAACACATGAAAATATGCTGAATTTCATTAAGCATTAGAGAACTGCAGGTTAAAACCCCAGTGAAATATCATTTCATACCTATTGGAATGGCTAAAATGCTGGCAAGAATTTGGAGAAACTAGTTTTTTCATGTATTTCTGGTAGGAATGTAAAATGGTACAACCACTCTAAAAATTATTTGAAGGTATTTATAAAACTAATCTACACTTACAATATGATCCAGTAATTGTACTCTCAGACACTTATCCTAGAGAAATGAAAGCCCATTTCATATCAAAACTTACATGAATGCTCATAGCAGCTTTTTTGTAGTAGCCAAAAATTGGAAACAACACTGACCTTCAGTGGGTTAATGGCCAAATAAAATGTGATATACACATACCATGGCTTATTAGTGAGAAATTAATAAAAAAAATACAAAATAAAACAAAAACCACTATTGATAACGTGTAACAACTTGTCTGAATCTCAAAGGCGCTGCCTTTAAAGTGAAAAAAGTCAGTCTCAGGAGGTTATATGCTTTATGATACTGTTCACATAACAATCTTTAAATGAAAAGCTATAGAGAACTAGAATAGATTAGCAATTTAGTGGGTAAGGTGAGGAGGGAAGGTACAACCATAAAGAGAAGGAAAGGACATTTATTCATGGTGAAAGAACAGTTCTGTATCTTGAGTGTGGAGATGATTACGAAAATCTCTACACATAGAATAAAATTACATCAAACTACACAGACATACACACACACACATGCAAGTACATATAAAACCAGGTGGAAACTGAATAACATCTGTATCCTAGTTAATAGTAATACACAAATATTAATTTCCTGGTTTTGATATTATATTGCAGTTATATAAAATGTTACCATTAGGGAAAGTTTAGTAAGGTTGCACAACATTTGTATTATTTTGTAACATCCTCTAAATTACAATTATTTGAAAATACACAAATTAAAATATCAAAGAAGTAGAATAAAGGGAATAATAAACAATATAGGCAGAAATAAATTAATTTGCACACAGATACACTGAAGAAGATGACAATATGAAATGCTTTTTAATTTGAAGAAACAAGTAAAATAGCCAAATATCTGACAAGAAAGAAGGAAATAAGGAGATTATGGAAATAAGGAGACAAGTAAACATAGGATATTTTCTAAATTATAAGTAAAATACTTTGATGAAAAGTATGCCCAATGTATATGAAAACTCTTGAAATACTTAGTTTTTACAAATATAAATTAAAATATTATAAATACGTGAGATACATTTTGATTTTTAAAATAGGTGAATCAGTCTTAAAATTTTACAGACATAAAATCATCTATGCCAGACAGCTAAGTTAGTTACACAAACTTTGTGGAATGGAAATAAACTATCTTCCACTAATGTTACAGAGATTACTTTCAGAGGCAAGGTGTCCAGCTCTGTTATTACACTAGAATACTCTTTAGACACCCAAATCTTTCAGGGCATATAAAACAGAGACACCTTAGTGCAATCTTGGTTATGAACAGAGAAGCACAAATCAAAAATAAAGTTAAACAAAATAAATCAAATATTTATTTCAAAATTGAAATCCAGGAGGAAATTCTTTTTCTCAGAACACTAGGAATTATTTGTATATTTAAATATCACAATATGCTACGTTAATAAACTAGAAGAGAAAAATATCATACCAATGAAAATATCATAATACATGAAAAAATAATTCTATTAAATGTACTATTATAGTATATATTATATTTACTATCAGATTTTAATAATTTTAAAACTTTTCTTCGAAATCTATAGAAAGAAACATCCTTAACTAGAGTAAATAGACAAATATATAAAATAAATATATTTAACTAGTAAAATATTAGTAAAAGATCATTTAAGTATAGGAAAATAATAAGAATGTTTCTTAACACTTGTCCTGTTTGTAGAGCTAAACATATACTGTAGCTATAAATAAATTGGAATATTCACAAGGCCTTCATGGAGAAAATTATAAAATTTTAGAGAAAATTATTTGAAACATCCTATATACATTGAGAGATATTTCAAGTTTATGAATGGGAATACACAAAGCCAAAATTTATAAGCTGGAAATTTCCTGGACTTTTTCCTCAGTTATTTCTAGGACTGTTTTACACACACATATCTCTCTCTCTCTCTCTCTCTCTCTCTCTCTATATATATATATATATATATATATATATAAATATATATATATTCATACATATATATGAAACTCTTTTCTATTTTTTTGATCCTCATTTTTCCAGCAGCCTCTTCTATCATCTTCAATGTCTCTACAGGAAAAGGGAGGCATATAGATTGGCAGGTTTTACTTTACTTGCATAAAAGGGGAGAGGGTCCACCATGATTTGTTCAACACAAAAGTAAGGAGAGCTCTCATTTGGTGAGCTGATTCATATTCTGAAAATCTCTGTCCTTCCCAAGCATATTACTGTACTGTTTCTTTAAAGGGTTTCTTACGAGCCTTAACTTGTGGGCCAAAGTAAATTCTGTGCAAGCAGGATTGAAGGTGGGGAGTATTCTTTCCGCAGACAACTCACCTCTTTGATCTTTGGCCCACTTAAGGCTTCTGCTCTATAGAGTTGTCAACTACAAGGGTACCCTTGTGAAGACTAGCTCCCAATACTGCTCCTCCCTTCTCTTGGTAGACTCTAAATTGTTTCACCTATAAAGTAGTTTATCTGTTACAATGATGACTCACATTTTCAGTGCAGAAATATATCTAAATATTTGGATTATTAATGTATCCAATTCCAGTTATCTGGGTTTTTAAAATTATTATTAGTTTATTCCACTGTATGGAATTTTTGTTTTAAGAACTTAGATAGGGAGGAATATAAATATTCTTGCCTTGAATTCCATTTTTAGTTGAAAGTGTTTATATTTTTTAAGTTAAAAATTTTAACTTAAAAATATCTTTTTTTATTTAAAGATTTATGTAAATGACTATCTCTTCAGTGGGAAGATTACCAGAATGGAAACAAAGTAACTTTTTCCCAATAATTATAATTATAGATTTTATAATAGTTTTGAAGCACTTCATATTTTCCAGGCATGATGCTAAATTCACCTTATGAATATTTCATTCAATCACCACAACAATCATGTGAGCTGCTGATAATTTTGCTATATTGTTTTTCTGAGAAAGAAACTAAGGCTAAAGAAGTTCAAGTAATTTACTCATGATCTCACAGCTAATATATAATAAATGAGCTGAAGTTAATCTGACTGTAAAAGCTCCTCTTATTTGTGCAAAAATCATTTATTTGGGGAGGGGAACTTTTTAGCCTAGCATGGATTTGGAAATATAGCTATTTCCAGGCACTGCCAGAAATAGTCATATATGTCTTTAAATGGGAAACCAGGCAAACATATATAAATATTTAAATGGTTGCAGGTAGAGAAAGTGGAAATAGAGGGAAGAGGAAGATATGAGAGACTTAATTATGGAGCAATAAGAGAATCTTCGTGGAATTCCCTTTCCTAAGAAAGTTCCACAAAAGTTTACTACTAGTAAAATTGAAGACTATATATAGTCAACAATAATTAAAATAAAATAAAACCACAGACACTTACAAGAGTTCCCTAATCTCTTGAACCATGCTTAACTATGCTCTTTTCTACCTCTCTTCATTTCTGCAAACTGCCTAAAGAGGTGACAGTCTTCATAAAATTGGAATAGCCACAGGAGAATTGACATATTCAGCACTAGTCTGAGCTGCTTTACATGTGCCAGTAATGCTCAATGTAATTTTGTGATTAAATCCAGATGCTTCTCTCCACTTGTAAAATTATATTAAATAAAGTATAATGTAAAACATTAATCATGTCATTTTACTTGATAAATCATAAGGGGTTCTTCTAAATAATCAAAGCTGCTAAGTAATCTAAAAACATAAAGAGAGTAAGTAAAATTCTCCTATGGGTTAGCAGTTCATTTAAAATGGATATGCTTCATCAACACCTGTAATTTGCAAGACAGGTAGATTAGGTAACACCATCCATGAGGTAATGGAGAAAAAGTAAAGGTAGCAGTATCAGCATAAAGGTTTTAAAGATGGATTCTAAAATTTCTAATATTCAAGCTAACTTACAGCAAGTTCTCTTTATTAATAGACTTCAGGGTATAATTTCAGTGATGCAAAAAATTTTTATTCAATGCCTAGCATGTGGTGTTTATTGAAAGAAGTGTTATATTGCAAGGCCATATATACAAAATACCTCTCTTTGTTCATAATCTAATTGAAAAGTAAATATATAAATATATAAATTAAAATACAAAGCTCAAATTTTGTTATAGACACATGAACAAAATTATATTATACTTAAGCACAAAAGCTGGATAAACTAACCTATGTTTGGCAGAATCTCAGACACTTCAAAAGAGTTTTCTGGGTTGTAAAATAAGCATGGAATTTTGTGAATTCTATTCATTTGAGCTCAAGTCTACAATTAGTAAATGTTGCTACTTTCAGAGACCTGCAGGACAAAAGCATAATGATACCAGTTATTTGGGGCCATATACATTTTGTGAGAATCAGACAGAGAAATGAAATATTCTGAATATAATGTGTTTTGAGATGTTAATATAGAGATATCGATATGAGGGGTAGCAGGAAAAGAGATGGGGCCTGGTTTTGGAAGTTCAGGGCGCAGTGTTTACAATGTCATAGTGGTGTGAATGAGCAACTAATTTCACTGCCACCCCAGAACAGTCAATATGGTGGGAACTATGGGTGAGTCTGGAGCGGTGACTTTACAAAGTTGGATTTATTCTGTGACAATTAAGATAGTGAATTTTAAGCAGAAGAGTGGTAACACTGACTTCATTTTTCAGCAGCTGATAAGGATGGCATGGAGGAGAAAGCTCCTCCTGTAAGTCATAAAGCTGGTAAAGACCTACACTCATTCTCAGAAAGAGAGTCTGGAGAGAAAAGCCAGGGTTTTAGAGATATTTTTGCAATACAGCTGATGAAGGCTGGTGAATAAATGGATGTGAAGTGAAGAATATAAGAGGAAAAAAGGGAAAAATAATTTTGAGTTTATAGCTTTGGTTTCAGTGTTATAGCTGGAAAGCAAAATGTAGTATTGCCAGGCAGTGCACTTAGAAGGTGAGGGGCTGGGGATTTTACAAGATCCAGGATGGACAACATTTGTGGATTATTTTAAATGTTTGAGATACTTGTGTAATATACAAGTGTACATATCTTATAAGCAACTGAAAGTCTGCAAACAAATGACAGGTAGAAAAATTCCAGTGTCATCACAATTTAGATGCTGATAGAAGCTATAGGAATACCTGCAGTCAGTCAAGTAGAAATTATAGATCAGAAACAGAAGGTCGTCTCTATTTTTAAAAGACTTATGAATATATGCTTTTAGGACATCAGTTTAAATCTGCTGGAGATTTGAATTCTCATAACCAATTTGAATTCAACAGCAAATATTTTCCTTCCTAGATTATAAAGCATAAAAATGGTTTTCTGTATTAAAACATGTAGATAATACTCCACATTCAATTTACCAGAAGTGTTTCCCCCATGACCTAATTCTCCAGAGGTCAGGAAAAGAAAGCAGCAATATTGTTTGCCATTTATTCTATTGGGGGGGCAGCGTTAATGCAGAAGCTGATTGTAGAGTTGCCATTGCTTGCCATTATCAGAAAAGTGAAAAATAGAAATAACTTGGAATGAAATAAAGGCCCAACTTAAAACTAAATGGAAAAGAGCATTGTTTGTAGAGAAAACTTAAAAGGTTAACTCCCCAGATAGCGGTAACTTTGCTCTGACTCTCTCCTGGTTTCAGAAAAGAAGAGTAAACAGCAAAGGAGAAATCTTCTAAATGTATGTTATGTCATCTCATAGAGATGTATAAAAGGGAAAAATGTTGATAGCATACAGAATGACATTTCAACTATTTGCCTTTCTTGAGCTTAACTGTATCAGGCTTCTTATTCCATTCAATATCCCACACCTCACCCTGCCAACTCCCCAGTTGCCTGTGCTTCTAAATAACAGTGTGTACTTTTTGACATATAAACTTTGATTCAGATCCTACTTAATTTCCGTAATCTTTTCAGACTCCTACAGATAATGACCCTTTGGTTTGAATTTAGCCACATACCACTGATCATTTACTTGTTTTCTCTTGGAGTTTAATTTAATCATTCTGATTTAGTTCAAAAGGATAAATAGTTTTCCACATGGTGTTCGGGTAAGAAATCCATTCAGTTATGCCCTTATTATTATTCCCTCTGTAAATTCTCTTCTTAATCCTCTCTCTAGCATCATTCTAAGGAAATGCCATTAAGCCCAAGTTCCCCCAGCATCACTCCTCTCCACCATCAGCAGCATAGAGGCACACGTAGCCATCACTCCCTTTCATGTGCTCAACACTGGCTCCTGCTGCCATTGCATCCCTCTCCACAGCTGGGGACTCCTCTGGGACACTTGCTTAACATACATCCTTCCTGCTTGATACTTACCATGACCTTAACTCTCAAAAATACACAGGTATGAACAATTTACAAATTGTAGTTACATACAGGATGTAAATAAAGTATCTTCAGCTACATGATTTCCATGTTTTATATCTAGACCCCTAGTGCCACAAGAAATGTTGTTATCAAATCCCAGAAGTATGGGAATGGGAGAAAGAGCGCCCCTAAGATAGAGAAATAATCAATTATGTGAGATAGAAAAAGCAATGAAACAGACATAAAGTAATGCAAATTTTTGAGGCTTCACAGCAATTGTGCAGGGTTTAGGGGCTTGTAGTACAATGAACAGGTAGACAGGACAGGTAGACAGGTACACTCATTCATGTATGCCCTTTGCCTGGGGAATCTGAGCAATTTTTTAAAGCCATTTTTGCATGGCTGATTTCAAGTGTGAGAAAGCAACTGACACTGGTAATCCTGATCTTAGCACATCAGACACTAAATCTGCTGATCAGAAAAACAGGTTTCCATTCCCACTTTTAAATCACATTTTCCATGGGTCTAATTTTCACCCCCAATTCCCTTGCACATGAAATAACTTTGGTTTGTAGTCAGGTTTGTTAATCAACTATGCTGAAACATAGTTAGAAATCTTTGCAAGTATTTAAGTATTAACAATTGTTTAACATTTGAATTTGCTTACCATATTACCTCATTAGTTTAGTACATAACTCTGCATTTATCAGTTCCTTTTAAAAATGAAGAATGACTTTACTTTCCAAGTTCATTGCCAATAACATATATATTAATTCTTCCTATTAAGCCCTCCAACTCTTCTACCCCTTCATTTTCATGAATTTAATTCTGTCCTCCATTCCCCATCAACTTGTTTGCATATGTCAAAATACCTATGGTTCTTTTATTTCCAGTTGATTGTTATTCAAATGATGTCCAGAGTATCATTTTTCTATTAATAATGATACTTCTCTTAGCTTGGACTACTTTAACAAAATACCATAGACAGGGTGACTAAACAACAGAAATTTATTTTATGTTGGAAGCTGGAAGTCCAAGATCAAGATGCTGGCCAATCTGATTCCTAGTGAGAGTTCTTTTTGTGTCTTGTGGATGGCCACCTTCTTACTGAATCCTCACCTGGAAGCGAGAAAGAGGGGAAGAGAACACTCTGCTCTCTCCTCTTATAAGGAGATTAACCCTATCATGACAGCCCAGCCCCCATGACCTCATCTAATCCTAATTAAGTCCTGAAGCTCATCTCCAAATACCATCACATAGGGTGTTATGGCTTCAACATATAAATAAGTGGTGTAGGGGGAGAGACTTTCAGTCCATAGCAATGTTTGTATTCATTTTTAAAGCAAATTACATACATCTGTATCAGGACTATTTTAACAATTTCCAGAATTCTCTGCCACACTTCTTTATAGCATGGCATGACTAAAGTGAACAAATAAGTTTTACTTTTCTTTTAGCTATTTCTTTTATATATTCCAGTTATTCTATTCAATGCTATATGAGTGCTATTTATGAGGCATTCCTTATTTGAGAATTTTTTCTTGTTGCCATCCACGTGAATAACAATTTAATTTGCTTTGGTGTAAAGTTCTCTAAATATGCCCCCTCCCCAAATGTTTCTCCATTGTCTCTTGGCTTTTACTGTTGGAAATAAGTCTTAATTTGAATTATGTGTGGACTTTAACTTCTGTTTTTAAGCTTTTCAGTGCATTTAGGATTTTAATTTGTTCTTCCACCACCACCATTACCAACAATAAAAACAAACAAAAAAAAACTACATTTCTTGGAAAGGAATGTCTTAAACAATTTGTCTGAAATGTTATAAATACTTGCAATGGGCGTACATGAGCTTATTTTGACTTAGAAAATATTATCTGATAATTATTTATTAAGTTATTACTCTTTATTTGTTCCATTCTTTAGAAACACTGTGCTGTAAGTGGTAGTGCTGAGTCCTTACCTTTCCACATGTATCTGCTTCTTTTTTGTTGGTGTAATCCCATGCTTTTATGTTCTGTAGAGAGTCTTGTTTGTCCTCCACATTTAGATTTAATTTTTGAGAGCAATTTTTAAAAAATTTACTGTCCCCAATATACTTTATAATTTTGCTATTGTGTTTTATTTTCTTGAAAATGCCTCCTTATCTCATGAGTCTCACTTCTTATCTTGTTCTGGGGTATTTTTATCTCTTGACCTCTGTTCATCTCAACCTCTGTTGTTCTCTGCTCATACCTTTCTCTTCTTGATTTATCGAAGTCATTTACATTCTATCAAGTGTGTTAAGTTTTTCCTGAGAATTTTATTTCTGAATTTGCAGTAAATAATTTTAGCATTATAAAATGCCTCCCAGTCTTGAAAATAAAAGTCTATTATACCCCTCCCCATCTACCTTCACTGGCTGCTTAAATACAGTAAAATATTTTAAGATTATGTTGGGGCAAGACCAGGTATTTCTTTTAGGGGGAGAGGTTGGTGGAGACACTAAACCTATTTGTAGAATCCAAGTTGATGTTCCTCTCTACTTACTAGTTTCTAGTGTATATTACCCCAGTGTAGACTTATTCTTCATTTCAGGCTTTTTTTTTCCTTCATTGCATATTACTTTGATCTAGATACATTTAATGATCTACTACCTTGAGCTAATTTTAATTGTTGAATTGGCCCAGCTCTTTCCTCTATCCATGTGATTTTACCTGAAATTTTCATCTTTCCCTCTTCACTCTAAAAATTCTGTTTATTCTTTCTCTGACAGCAAAGTATTTATTTTGTGCTAATTATATTTCCCAGGAGGTATTGTGGTATCCTGGTCTGTCTCCCCATTTGTTCTCTGTCAGTGTCCAGTGATGCAGCTCTAGTGCAGTGAAATCAGAGTACCTATGTTCTAACACTTACTAACCATTTGCCTTAGGCAAATTATTTCACCACTCACTTATCTTTGAGTCTTGCATTTCCTGCATACAGAATTAGTGTTTTAATACTACTTACCCATAGGTTTGCTTTTAAGAGCAAATGCAACTATGCAAAATTGCTTACACGTAGTACTTGGCATATAAAATGAGTTCAGAATGAATTGAATTAGTATCATCTCTGTAAATTGTTCACTTATAGTGACTATAGAAAAATGGGCCAAGTACTTCAGTGAACTGATCACAGGAACAGAAGCAATAATTTAATGGCACAGAACCTCACTTGTCTGAATTTAAACATGGACAACAGAGTAAGAGAAACAAGTATTCTTAGTATTAGACAGTTGACCTTGTTTAAATGAATTAAAGCTCATAAAAACCAATGTTTATGTAGTTTGTCCAAATTGATCTATATATGCCTCATAGTTAATAGGAAATTTTCTTTGATTAAAATTGAGATTAGTATTTTTCTTTTTGACATGTTTTTATAAGAATGATTTTAGAATTAGAAGGTAGGCTGAATGAGAGGTTCCTATTCTATTACCCCAAACTTGCCATATATGCTAGATGATTCTCGTTGTCTACTGGACTATTAGGACTGAATTTTCTCTTTTTTATTTTAACTTTCATCTCTTAATCCTTGAATTTACCTCACATAGTTATTTTAAGTAACCATTCCCCTATTGCTCTCTGTCTTTAGTCTTTGAGATTCACTTGTATAGAGGCTATGTCAAACGTATTTCTCTATTTATAAGGTATAGTAAAACAGATACACAAAAATGTACATGTGCAGATACGCCACTCATATTTGGTTGGGAAAATAAAAGAATTGTTATTTAGATAGATGCCTGGTGTCATTCTGTAGTAAAGGGAAGAACTTTTTGTTGATTGGCCTTTAATAAAAGAGAAGAACAAATAATTTCCTATTTTTTTCATTTTATTTTTGTAAATTTGTACTTTATATTGGAGTATAGTTGATTTATAATGTTGTGTTAGTTTCAGGTGTACAGCAAAGTGATTCAGTTATACATATACATATATCTATTCATTTTCAGATTCTTTTCCCATATAGGTTATTACAGAATATTGAGTAGTGCTCCCTGTGCTATAAGGTAGGTCCTTGTTGATTATCAGTTTTATATATAGTAGTGTGTATATATGTTTTTAATTCCAAAATCCTAATTTATCCCTCCCCAACCACCTTTCCCTTTTGGTATCCATAAATTTGTTTTCTATGTCTGTGACTCTGTTTCTGTTTCGTAAATAACATTATTTTTATCATTTTTTTGGATTCCACATATAAGTGATAGCATATGATATTTGTCTTTCTCTGTTGCACTTACTATACTTAGTATGATAATATCTAGGTCCATCATTGTTGTTACAAATTGCACTATTTCGTTCTTTTATATGGCTGAGTAATATTCCACTGTATATATGTGCCACATCTTCTTTATCCATTCATGTGTTGATGGACATTTAGGTTGCTTCCATGTATTAGCTATTGGAAATAGTGCTGCAGTGAACATTGAGGTGCATGTATCTTTTCAAATTATGCTTTTCTCTTGATATTTGCACAGGAGTGGGATTGCTGTATCATATTACCATAACTCTATTTTTAGTTTTTTAATAAAACCTACATACTGTTTTCCATAGTTATAACAATTGACATTGCCAAAAGCAGTGTAGCGTGGTTCCCTTTTCTCCACATCTTCTCCAGCATTTATTGTTTGTAGACTTTTTGATGATGGCCATTCTGACAAGTGTGAGGTGATACCTCATTGTAGTTAGTTTTGATTTGCATTTCTCTAATAGCTATGTTGAGCATCTCTTCATGTGTTTTTGGCCACCTGTGTGTCTTCTTTGGGGAAATGTCTATTTAGATCTTCTGCCTATTTTTTGATTGGGTTGTTTGTTTTTTTGTTTTGTTTTGTTTTGTTTTGTTTTTGATATTGAGCTGCGTGAGCTGTTTGTATGTTTTGGATATTAATCCCTTTTTGGTCATTTCATTTGCAAATATTTTCTCCCATTCTGAGGGCTGTGTTTTCATTTTGTTTAAGGTTTTATTTTTTCTGTGCAAAAGATTTTAAGTTTAAATAAGTCTCATTTGTTTATTTTTGTTTTAATTTACATTACTAAAGAAGATAAATCAAAAAAGATATTGCTGTGATTTATGTCAAAGGGTGTTCTGCCTATTTTTCCTCTAGGAGTTTTATAGTATCTGTTCTTACATTTAGGTCTTTAACCTATGTTGAGTTTATTTTTGTGAATGGTGTTAGAGAATATTCTAATTTCATTATTTCACATGTATCAATAGCTGTTCAGTTTTTCCATCACCACTTATTGAAGAGACTGTCTTTTCTCCATTGTATGTTTTTGCCTCCTTTGTTGTAGATTAATTGACCGCAGGTGCGTGGGTTATTTCTGGGTTTTCTATTCTGTTGACATGATCATATGATTTTTATTCTTTAATTTGTTGATGTGGTGTATCACACTGATTGATTTGTAAGTATTGAAAAATCCTTGCATCCCTGGGATAAATCCCACTTGATCATGGTTTATGATGCTTTTAATGTATTGTTGGATTTGGTTTGCTAGTATTTTATTAAGGATTTTTACATCTATATTCATCAGTGATATTGGCCTGTAATTTCCTTTTTTTGTGTGATATCTTTGTCTGGTTTTGGCATCAGGGTGATGATGCCCTCATAGATGAGTTTGGGAGTGTTCCTTCCTCTGAAATTTTTTGAAAGTGTTTCAGAAGGATAGGTGTTAGCTCTTCTCTAAAAGTTTGATAGAATTTGCCTGTAACACCATTTCGTCCTGGACTTTTGTTTGTTGAGATATTTTTATCACAGATGCAATTTCAGTACTTGTAATTGGTCTGTGTATACTTTCTATTTCTTCCTGGTTTAGTCTTGGGAGATTGTACCTTCCTAAGAATGTGTCCATTTCTTTTAGGTTGTTCATTTTATTGGCATATAGTCACTTGTAGTAGTCTCTTATTATCCTGTGTATTTCAGGGTGTCTGTTGTAACTTCTCCTTTTTCATTTCTAATTTTATTGATTTGGGACCTCTCTTATTTTTCTTAATGAGTCTAGCTAAAGTTTTATCAATTGTTTTTATCTTTTCTTTGCCTCTATTTCATTTATTTCTGTTCTAATCTTTATGATTTCCTTCCTTCTATTAACTTTGTGTTTTGTTTGTTTCTCTCTCTCTAGTTGCTTTGGGTGCAAGTTTAGGTTGTTTATTTGAGATTTTTCTTGTTTCCTGAGGTAAGCTTTTATTGCTATAGACTTCCCTCTTAGAACTGCTTTTGCTGTGTTCCATAGGTTTTGGATCATCATATTGCTGTTTTCATTTTTCTATAGTTATTTTTTGATTTCCTTTTTGATTCCTTCAGTGATCCATTGGATTTTTAGTAACATATTGTTTAGCCTCCACGTGTTTGTGTTTTTACAGATTATTTTCTTATATTTGATTTTTAATCTCATATAATTGTGGTCAGAAAAGATGCTTGATATGATTTCAATTTTCTTAAATTTACCAAGGCTTGCTTTCTGGACCAGCAGGTAATCTATCCTTAAGAATATTCCATGTGCATTTAAGAATGTGTAATATGCTGCTTTTGGATGGAATGCTCGCTATATATCAATTAATTCCATCTGCTCTAATGTGTCATATAAAACCTGTGTTTCCTTACTGATTTTCATTCTGGATATCTGTCCATTGATGTAAGTGGGGTGTTAAAGTCCCCTACTATTATTTTGTTACTGTCAATTTCTCCTTTATGGCTGTGAGCATTTGCCTTATATATTGCAGTGCCCCTATGTTGGGTGAATATATATTTACAATTGTCATGCCTTCTTCTTGGACTGATCCCTTGATCATTATGAGGTATCCTTCTTTGTATCTTGTAACAAACTTTATTTTAAAACTTATTTTGGCTGATATGATTACTGCTACTCCAGCTTTCTTTTTATTTACATTTGCATGGAATAGCTTTATCCATCCCCTCACTTTCAGTCTGTATGTGCCCCTAGATCTGAAGTGGGTCTCTTGTAGATAGCATATATACAAGTCTTTTTTAAAAAAATGCATTCATCCAGTCTGTGTCTTTTGGTTGAAGCATTTAATTCATTTACATTTAAGGTAATTATCGATATATATATATTCTTACTTCCATTTTGTTAATTGTTTTGGATTTGTTTTTGTAGGTCTGTTTTCTTCCCTTCCTCTTCTGTTCTCTCCTCACGTGATTTGATGACTATCTTTAGTGTTGTTTTGGATTTATTTCTTTATTTTTTGTATGTTTATCTATTATAGGTTTTCAGTTTGTGGCTACTATGAGGTTTTGATATAGCAGTCTATGTATATACAAGACTGTTTAAGTTGCTGGTCTCTTAATTTCAAGCGCATTTCCAATATCTTACATTTGTAGTCTCCTCTTCTCACGATTGCTAGTTCTGATATCATGTTTGTGGGGGTGATTACCTACATTTACTGTGTGTTTGCCTTTACCATTCATAATTTTCTCATTTTTAGTTGTGGCCTTTTCCTTTCTGCCTAGAGAAATTCCTTTAACATTTGTTTTACAGCTTGTTTGGAGATGCTGAATTCTCTTAGCTTTTGCTTGTCTGTAAACTTTTGATTTCGCTGTGGAATCTGAACAAGAGCCTTGCTGGGTAGAGTATTCTTTGTTGTAGGTTTTTCCCTTTCATCACTTTAAATATATCATGCCACTCCCTTTTTATTTGCAGAGTTTCTGCTGAAAAATCAGCTGATAACCTTATGGGGGTTCCCTTGTTTATTATTTGTTGCTTTTCCCTTGTTCCTTTTAATATTTTCTCTTTGTCTTTATTTTTTTCAATTTGATTAATATGTGTCTCAGTGTGTTCCTACTTGGATTTATCCTGTATGGGACTCTGACCTTCCTGGACTTGGGCCACTGTTTCCTTCCCATGTTTGGGATGTTTTCAGCTATTACCTCTTTAAATAGTTGCTCAGGCCCTTTCTCTGTCTCTCTTCCCCTTGGGTCACTATAATGCTAATGTGGTGCACTTAATGTTATTCCAGAGGTCTCTTAAACTGTTCTAATTTATGTTTATTCTTTTTTCTTTATTCTGTTCTGCAGCAGTGATTTCCACTATTCTGTCTTCCAGCTCTCTTATTCATTCTTCTGCCTCATTTATTCTGCTACTGATTGCTTCTAGTGTATTTTTCATTTCAATTATTGTATTGTTCAACAGTGTTTCATCTTTATACCTTCTAACTCTCTGTTAAAATTTCTTGTGTCTTCTCATTCTGTGCCTCCATTCTTTTTCCGAGATCATGGATATCTTTACTATCTTTTCTCTAAATTCTTTTTTGGGTACATTGCCTATCTCCACTTCACTTACTTGTTCTTCTGGAGTTTTATCTTGTTTCTTCATCTGGAATACATTCCTCTGTCTTCTCATTTTGTCCAACTTTCTGCATTTGTGGGCTATGTTCTGTAGGCTGCAGTGTTCTAGTTCCTCTTGTTTCTGGTGTTTGCCCCCAGTGGATGAGTCTGGTTTAGAGGCTTGTGCAAGTTTCCTGGTGGGAGAGACTGGTGCCTGCCCACTGGTGTATGGAGCTGAGTCTTGTCCCTCTGGTGGGCAGGGCCTTGTCCAGGGGTGTGTTTAATGGCAGCTATGGGCTTAGGAAGACTTTAGGCTGCCTGTCTGCTGATACATGGGGCTGTGTTCCTGCCCTGTTGGTTGTTTGGCCTGAGGTGTCTCAGCACTGGAGCCTACAAGGTGTTAAGTGGGGCCAGGTCTTTGTGTCAAAATGGAAGCCTCCAGGAGAGCTCATGCCAATGAGTACTCCCTGGTAGCTCCACCACCAGCGTCCTTGCCCCTGTAGTGAGCCACAGCTGACTCCAACCTCCCACCCCAGGGGACTCTCTAACACCTGCAAGTAGTTCTGGCCCAGGCTCCTATGAAGTCACTACTTTTTCCCCTGGGTCCCAGTGCATATGTGACCTTATGTGTACCCTCCAGGAGTGGAGACTCTGCTTCTCCCAGTCCTGTGGCATTCCTATGATCAAGCCCCACTGGCCTTCAGTGCTCTGGGGGATCCTGCTCCCAATGTCATACCTCAGGCTGGGGAGCCCGATGTGTGACTCAGAACTCTCACTCCTGTTGGAGCACCTCTGCAATATAATTATTTTCCAGTTTGTGTGTTGCCCACCCAGCAGGTATGGGATTTGATTATGTCAAAAAAGTGTCCCTCCTACCCTGTTGTTTTGGCTTTTTCTTTGTCTTTGGGTGCAGAATATGGTTTTTGGAGGTTCCGTCTTTTTTTTGGTGGTTGTTCAGCAGTTAGTTGTGATTTGGTGTTTTCATGAGAGGAAGTGCCCTCAAATCCTTCTACTTCCCCATCTTGTCTCCACCTCTTCCTACTCACATGAAGTCCTTAAATGCATAGAACTTTGCCTCACTGGAAGCAAAGATGGAGTCCAAGCATGCAAGTGTTTGGTGTTCAGTTGCTGGTTCTGAGACATAGGGGCTACCTACAGGAACTGATGAGAGGCTGCCAGGAACTGACAGTCAGCTAAGAAGCAGGGACTTCAGTCATACAACATCAAGAAACTGGGTTACAACAGACACTTGAATGAGCTTAGAAGTGGATTCTCCCTAGAGCTCCCAGATGAACTGTCCAGCCTGGCTGACATATTGATTTTGGCCTTTTGAAACCTGGAGCAGAGAAACCAGGAGTACCAACACAGATGGACTTCTGACCTACAGATCCTGGGCCACTGTCCACTGCCCATGCTGCCACACACTGTTCTGCTTGGGCCTGGACTGGGCTGGGGAAGGCCAGTCCATGTCTCTAATTTCCTGATTTTTAATATAACTTTTTATTTCTTAAACTAAACCAAAATTGGCCAGGTGTTATCCTTTTAAATTGCTTGTTTTATATGCATAAGTTAATTAATATTTTTGTTTTAAGATTTTTAATACTTTAATGATAAAAACAGCAGGGCCGTTGAGCTTAATTTAATTTACTATAAAATCAGCAGTTAACATGCAAAACAAATAGAATATGTAATACATATACTATGATCATAGTCAAAAGTGAGTAGATAATTAATGTATTGCTATTAATAGTCATATTATCTTAAAAATTTCATAATAGTTAGACTTTAAGCTGAGTGAAAGCAAGAGTTTTCATTTTAAATACTCTGCTTGTCTCTTAGCACAGTGCCTGACACACAATAGGCACTCAATGATTCCTGAATGACTGAATGAATCAGTAAATAGATAAGTATTATGATTACTAATACTGTTGTCTAATCCTATTCAACCAGTGCATGATTCAAAAAGGTAAATCCTCTTTCATGATTTCTTCAATAATGTGGTCCTGGGATTATGTTAATGAATGTTCAGTATGGTGCTAATCAGAAATCATAAATTTACTGAGGACAATCCAGCAAATTAATATTCTTTAGACACTTCTGGCAAATGAAGTAAGACTAAATACACAAAGAAAACAGAGAGGCAAAAAAAAGTATAAAACTATTTTTCCTCAGACAAAATTAATACACTCATATTTTGTACCATTATTTATGGTTCCAACATGAGACCTTATTATCCATAAGTTCACCATGGAAAAATTGCATTGAGATACAAAGTTTGTTTTGAAAAGTTGCCACTCAGAGATCTCACAGGGACTCTAGATTTTTCATTTTCTGCAGAACCTGTTTCGGAGCCACTATTTCACTATATTCAATTCTATGTATGATCTATTTCTCCCATCACAGTATAAAGGCAAGAACGTAGTTCCTCAGTTTGGATTTAAGGACAGCCAGGATGTAGTCCACAGTGCTCTGGGCCAGAAGCTAATCAAGTTTGGCTCCATCCCTCTTGTGGGTTGGTGCACACATCTGTCAGGACCTCAATGAGCAGTAGTTCTCATCCTAATAACTGCCTCATCCTAGTAACCAACAGTTAGCAGACAGATGCAGGATTTTCCCTGTATGCCCAGTGTATTGTCCCCAATCCCATTTTGCTTATTTCTCTTTTTATGATGTATAGGAAGCAGCAGTTTACCTTAGGCCTAACTTGTTACAAGCAGAATGGCATTCTAGTGAAAATTACTAATCTCTTTTTGTAGAGAAAAACTCCCTTTTTATTTCAAACATATATTTGTTCCACAGTGTGCATAAAAACAAGCATAAAATTAAGTAACATGATACATTAAACATATGAGGTTTGGGGAAATAAATTGTTAAAAGACTTTATGAATATGACAGAATTTTCCCTCCAAAATACTAACGAGTTGTGAAAAATATTTGAAAAAAAATTTCCATTAAAGTGTTCTGAATCCCCCAAATTTTGAAACTTGGTAACTAAAAGAAGTGGTTAAAGTTTCAGCCATTATCATGTTCCGTATTAAACATCAATGCATAGGAGAAATCAATTAAAATAGTCCTTACAACATGAAATATAATATTTAATTGTATGCATTTCATTTAAAAATTCATTGAAAAATTAAAATATATGTAGTCAAACAGATTCATTGGGATAGATAAGTGGCTTCTTAATAAATCAGGAATAATAACAACATATCCAGAAAAATACATGTTTCTGAAATAACAAAGATAAAATTAATCTCACTTTTACCTACTCAATAAACATTCATTGCATAAGAATTATATGTCAGGTATTCATCTAGATGTAGGAAGGCATGAAACTCCAGATCTCATAGAGTGCACAAGTCTAATAAGTATGTAAAGAAATGAATAAAATTTTGATATATATGATAAAAATATAGAGTAATATAGCAGAGCGTTTGCTTTACTTTAGGAAGGAATTTTCTGAAAAAGAGAACAGTTGAGCTATGGTCTACAGATCAGATATTCTGCTTAAAAAAATCCATATTTTCTGTATTGAAAGCAAGTACTATGGAGCAGAAAATATATGTTAGTCACCCTGGAGTTCCAAATTACAAGAAATATAGTCTCTTCCCTCTAGGAATTTGCAATACAGTAGCAGATACCTGATACTCGAACACAGGTCTAATATAAGTAAATGTGCTTAAATTTGCTTCACGTGATTTTTGCTCTCCTGTTCTGAAAATTTTCCATATTTCAACACTTTTAATCCTCCAGTAACATTATGAGATAGCACTTAATATTATATATGTGGAAACTAAGACTAGAAGAGTAAGTTTTCCAATGTCACAAATATAATATTGTGCGAAATGGGAATTCAATTCAAATAATCTAACATACAGTCCACTCTTAATTTCTATCAAAATAAATGAATGTTATCACATAAATGCAGTACTCTAAAATCATTTAAAAAAAGATAGATTTCTGGTTGATGTTCTCTGAGATGTTGTCAAGACGTATTTGCTCAAGCGTGAACACCTCACTCACTGCCTCTACACTTTGGAGATGCTTCCATGACAACTATGACAATAATCACATTGACATTACATTGGCAACACAAGTGACAATAGTAGCTTAAGTCGTAAAAGACCCTCTGGATTTCACCTGGAGATTTCTCTTGGGACATTTGCAGTATATCCACAAAAGGCTAATACTATAATTACAAAAATATATGGATAAAGATAAGAAATAGGCTTGGATATTAAGCAAAAATAACAGAACATTATGAATGAACAAATGTCTTATGAAAATACATTCATGGACTTTCCTGGTGGCTCAGTGGTTAAGAATCCACCTGCCAATGCAGGGAACACGGGTTTGAACCCTGGTCTGGGAAGATCCCACTTGCCGCGGAGCAACTAAGCCCATGTGCCGCAAGTACAGAGCCTGTGCTCTAGAACTTGCAAGCCACAACTACTGAGACTGCATGCCACAACTACAGAAGCCTGCAAACCTAGAGCCCATGCTCCACAACAAGAGAAGCCACCACAATGAGAAACCTGCATGCTGCAATGAAGAGTAGCCCCTGCTCAGTGCAACTAGAGGAAGCCCATGTGCAGCCAACAAAGACCTAAAGCAGCCAAAAATAAATATAAATAAATAAACATATTTAAAAAAAGAAAATACATTCATTCTGAAGAGTAAGCAAGGAAATAGTAATTTAAAATGTAAAACGTGTTCCAATAGCATTGACAAAGAAGAATTAAAGACAGAAGGAGAGAGAGAAAAAGAGAAAGAGAGCGGAAGGGAGGAAGAGAAGGATTGGACGAGGAAGGGAGAGAAGCGGGAAGAGAGGGTGGGAGGGAAAGAAAGGAGGGGTGAAAGGAAAAATAGGAACCTCCAGCCCTCCAACTAGAGTGGAGACTTGGAAAGCAGGAATCTTCATATTTTATAGAGGAAAGAACAACTGAACAATATAATCAAAGGCCTATTTAAAGTTCATGTCCTTTAATAAAGCAGTTTCACTTCTATGAAACAAAAATGTATATAAATTTCAACTTTAATGATATAATTTTAGAATATATGGATGGACTATCATGAAAACATTGAATATATAAATATAATTATTGATACATACATGTTTAAAATAAGTGAATCTAAAAATTGTATACAGCGTTACCTAAAAATTGCATACAGTGTTACCTTTGTTGCCTGCAGATGGAAATGTATTGTTTTTATTTGTCAGAGTTAAGTTTATTCATGTTCATTTAAAAATATAATATCTGCCAATTCTTTAACTCTATTTAGTATATAACTCTATAACACTATTATTTGATAAGGCACTGATGAAAGAAATTGAAGACTACACAAACTGATCGAAAGATATACTGTGCTCATGGATTGGAAGAATTAATATTGTTAAAATGAACTTTCTGCTCAAGACAATCTACAGGTTCAATGCAATCCCTAACAAAGTACCAATGACATTTTCCATAGAGCTAGGACAAGCAATTCTAAAATTTGTAAGGAAACACAAAAGATGTCAGATAGCCAAAACAATCTTGGAAAAAAACAAAACTGAAGGTATGACACTCCCTGATTTCAAACTATCTCACACAGTTCCAGTCATCAAAACAGTACAGTACCGACACAAAAAAATTGGGATTGGATTTTTGCATTCAGGATAGATTAATGACAGTTCACCCAAATTGCCATATATATTAATATTTCATTACTTATTGCTACTTTTTGCTTATTTCTTAGTAGCATTCCATAGTGGGAACATTTCACAGTTTGTTTTATTATACACATGTTGAAGGGCATCTGGATTCCTTTCCAATTTGGATCTACTACAAATAAAATTTTGTCATTTAGGGACAGTTAAATAAGGGCAATCATGCAGTATATCCCCTTTTGAGATTGACTTTTTTCACTAAGTACAGTGCATTTGAGAGTCATCCAAGTTGTTACATGCATTAATAAGCTTGTTTCTTTTTATTGCTGAGTAGTATTACATGCTATGTATGTATAAGAGTTATTTAACAATTCACCCATTGAAGGATTGTTTCCAGTTTTGGACTACTGCGAATAAAGCTACTCTGCACATTCATTTACAGGTTTTAATGTGAACATAGGTTTTTATTTCTCTGCGTTAAATGCCCCAATGTGCAATTACTGGATCATATGGTCACTTAGCACTGTACCTCACATGTAGAATTCACTTGTTAAGTTCTGGTTATATGAACACATTAAAATAGTTCACATATATTTCTTCCTAGTGAAAATATATAAATGAAGATTATTTTTATTATTAATTTTTAGCTGCTCTATTTAAAAATAAAGTGGTTCATCAACAAGTTGTAAAGAAATTTTGATTATGTGTTCAGTACTGAATCAGAAAGTTGAAAATGCATAAGACCAACTTCCTATTCTAAGATTGATAGTAATTTGTTTGATAAAGTGTGTTTATATTACAAAATAGTATAAACTCTCCAAAAACTGAGGTTCAATGGAGAGGTGATTCAATGAGCTTTTGCATTAGTCAAGAAAAAAGGTACAGAAAATGTGAGTCTGAAAGCAATGCTTTCCAAAATATTATGTGCAATCCATTACTAGGTTTAAGAACCTATCATTTTAAAACCAGTTTATTCATAGTTAAGACCAGTAATAAAATAGGAAAAAGAAGCAGTAGAGAAGAGTGTGTTATAGAGACTTGGGAAACAGTTAAACTTTTGTGCCTTATTTTTTTTTCTCCTTTACAAAAAGAGAGTATTGGATAAAATAACATCCATCTGTGATTGTTATTAATGAAATAGGAAACAAATCTCTGTTACAAAAATTGTGGACCTTTGAAATATAAGCAGAAATGCTTATAACACAATCTGCTTATAACACTGAAAATAATTTTTGGTGATGGAAAACACTGCACTCTAACATTTTGATACCCAAAATTTTTCATTAACAAACATGTCTGAACAGTACCCTCCTCAAAGCCCATAAATGCCTCTGAAATATTTTCATATTAATGAGCTTTAATGAGACACAAATAAATGACTAAAGCATTACTTAGGAAAGAAACACACCCCTCAAACTAATTAGAGTTCTTGAATGACATTGAAAAAAGGAGCTGGTTAAATCATTTTCTATAACACTAGGTTTAATTAACATAGATATAATGTCAGTGATAATTTTATGCAATTACAAGATCAAGAGTTTAATGTATCTGGCAGTAAGGCAGGGATTTTCTTTCTCTGGCGGTGTTGAATAAACCTCTCTAATCCTTTTCCCTTAGCTTTCCCTTATTTCTAGGCTTAAGTTTAATAAAAGGCTAAAAAAATCAAGATTCCACTAGGCTTCTCAAAGCTCAAGCATAGAGAGAAAAAAGGTGTTATCTCAGAGAGGCTGTGGCTCAGAATCATTAAAAAGACTAATGGCAAGACCATAGGGCTAAGTTTACAATTCCCCTTGAGGATCCCAGAATCACCCTCTCTCATAGTAAACACTTTATCTACATTCATCTTTCTTCTAAATCACCAAAACAGAGGCAGGAATCCGAAAGGGATTGGATGATTATAGTTTACAAGTTGCTGCAAAATGTTTCGTTGGATGTTCAATTTTTCTTGCATATGGTGCTTGTTTATACATTTACAAGTTATCCTAACGTCCTTGCTATATAGAACTAAGATATTCTGATATAATGAACTTCTACAGCATGTTTCCTGAAAGAGTTTAACACTTTGTAGTTTAAAATTGTGATGGTCTATCTCGGCCACTTGGTGGAGGCCATGAAAATCATAAAATTTATTAAAGCCTTTGAAATAAGCCAAACTATTTTAAATGAAACAATCCTTTTTACTTTGTTTTAATTATAAATTACAAATTGCAGAGCTCAGGTAAGTATGGAGTCTAGATTTCTAAAACCCTGGGAAATATCTTCTTTCCTTTAGTTTTTTTTATGCTTTTCATTTTAACTCCTTGAATAAAATACCTAGGCCATAATTTTCTTTCTTTCTTCACTCTTGGTAAATATTATAGGTACTTATATACAACATTCTTATTTTTATTATTTTCTGAGGCTTCTGTAGTTATGGTTTTTATTAATGCTTAGAACAAAGAGTCATTTAATTGAAATTTTTAAAATTTTGATATAGCTATTTTTCACCATCACTCTTCTTTTCTAACCATATTTTAAGTTGGGTATATAGTGACAATGGAATGTAGCCTCTGATTTGTCTCCTTTTTTTTTTTTATCTGTGGTACGTGGGCCTCTCACTGTTGTGGCCTCTCCCGTTGCGGAGCACAGGCTCCGGACACGCAGACTCAGTGGCCATGGCTCACGGGCCCAGCCGCTCTGTGGCATGTGGGATCTTCCCAGACCGGGGCACAAACCCATGTCACCTGCATCGGCAGGCGGATTCTCAACCACTGCACCACCAGGGAAGCCCTGATTTGTCTCCTTTTAAAAATTCTTTGAGTTTTTCTTTGTGGTCTAAAGTGTAATTATTTTTTTTAATAAATAGGCCATAGGAATTAAAAGATCAAATTGTGGAGTACAATTCAATATATAAGTATTTAGAAACACTCACAAATCCTTCACAGTGAAAGCTTTTGTTTTTTATTTTTGTTTATTAATATCAGGGAATTTTCTCCTTTATTGAGGTAAAGTTTGTCCTAGACTTCATTCTTGCTTTGAGACATCAAATTCGGATATATTATGTTGACAAAGACTCTATTCTTTAAACAAATATTTTTTAAAAAGTTATGTTTATGCCAGACATTATAATTTTTCTTGTTATAAAGTATAATTTATTCATCAAGTCATCAATTATGTATTGTATTTATACTATGTGTTGGGCAGAGTTTTTAGTGTCTGAAATATAACAGAAAATAAAGCAAATTATAATTCTTGTTAAGTATGTACTTTATATCGAAATGGGTGAAGTAAGGTGGAATGGGGGAAAGATAGGAAATAAAAAAACATAAAATAAATACAAAACAATGAAAGTTAATGGTATGTTAGAATGTGATAAACATGGAAAGATACAGAGCATTGAAGGGAATAAAGAGTGTGGGAATAAAAAGTGGGCTGCAATTTTACATAAGGCTGTTGGGGCAGGACTCACTAATCAGGTGATGCACATGCAAATATTGGGGGAAAGAGCAAAACAGGCAAAGGGAACAACCACTGCATAGTGCCTGAGGTGGGATGTGACTGGTGTATTTGGGGAATAATAGGGAAGTCATTGTGGCAGAATCTGCATCCGCAAGACAAAAAGAAATGAAGTCAGAGAGGTAATAGGGGTCAAATAATTTAGGGCATATATAGGCAATTTAAAGGATTTTCAATTATTTTTCTGAATAAAATGTGAGAAGATTGAATAATTTGAATAGGAAAGTTACATAGTCTGACTCATATGTCAAAATGGATCACTGACTTCTAATAGTAGAACGTTTAGGGTAATTGTACAAGCAGAAAGATAAATTTGGTGACTATTGTACAAATTGACACCAGAGAGAAGAATGGCTTTGATCAGAGTTGTACCGATATAGATAATGGTCATATTATTATGTATTTTTAAAGTAGACTCAACATGAATTTTTGGCAGATCAGATATGATATAAGTGAAATGGAAGAGTCAAAGATGACTCAGACATTTTGTCCTGAGCCATTACAAGGAAGGCGTTGTCATCAGTTGGAATGGAGAATACTGTACTGTGTGTGTGTGTGTGTGTGTGTGTGTGTGAGTGTGTGTGTGTGTGTGTGTGTGTGTGTATTTAACATATCTATGATATCTTAGTGGAGATATAAATAGGCAGTTGGAGATAAGCATCTGGAATTAAGGAGAGAGAACTGGCCTAAAGATATAACTTTGAGATTCCTGGCAAATATTTGATTATAAAGCTATTTAACTGAATAAAATGATATCCACTGAATATGGGCAGAAAAGAGAAGACTAACATGCTTCTTTCCTGACTGACTTCTAACATGCACAATATCAAGAGGTTAGTAACAGGAAAAGGAATCAACACATGTCCCTGACTACTAAAGTAAAAGAAAAAAATTATGTGATAACTTGGAAGTCAACTGAAAGTTAATGAAGAAGGAGGAATTCATAATTATGTGTGTACACTTAAAGGTACATTAGATAATATGTAAGACTGATAGTAACAGAAAAAACAAATTAAGATAGTGCACAGGAGGCTTACAGTTAGGAGGTGCAGGTACAAGACAGTGGAGAGGAAAGCATGAGGATCTCTATTCAAGAGAGGGCAACATGCAGTTTCTTCGGACTTAATCTACAGGTCTCCAAATTCTCAGCCCAAAATAAGTGCCCTTAGGGCAAGTTAGATCTTTTGTGCTTACTATCTCCACCAGGTCCTGATGTATTTTTTGATCTAGTTAGGCTGTATTTGTCTACTTCCCAATTCTTCTTTCCAACTCCACTGATCCCTCATTTTCCTTCAACACTTAGGAAGAAGAATCATTGTTAAACAAAGGATTACTTTCTAGCAAATTCTAGAATTTTGTTACACAAATTTTAGAATTAGAACTGCCAATTTTGAGTGATTAACATCAAATTTCTCCATGTTAAGCTCATTCTGAAAACATAACACATGACATACTATGATTTAACAGAAATCATAACATTTCATCTCTGTAATTAATAAATTTTCTAAAATTCTTCCTACTTCCCTTCAATAAATGTAACTTGACCTTTGAGGTGGGTCGACCTCTCTTGACTCTTCTTTTATAAATTAATAAAACTGATTTGTGTGAGATAAAAGATGGCACCTGAGACAGCACTTTTCAGAAACTTTCAGGGTCCAAGACTTAGAAAATCAATTAATGTAAATCATCATATCAACAGATTTTTTAAAATTATATAATCATATCATTTGATGCAGAAACAACATTTGACAAAGCTCATCATCTATTCATGATAAAAAGAAAAAAAAACACTCAGGAAAATAAAAATAGAGGATAACATCAGTGATTTAGTTTAAAAATCTACAAAATGTATATATATCTGATATCATACTTAATAGTGAGAACCTGGACACTTTCTTCCTAACATTTGGAAGAAAGCAAGGACCTCCTTCCTTTCCACCACTCTTTTTATTTATTTTTTCACATCTTTATTGGAGTATAACTGCTTTACAATGGTGTGTTGGTTTCTGTTTTATAACAAAGTGAATCAGTTATACATATACATATGTTCCCGTATCTCTTCCCTCTTGTGACTCCCTCCCTCCCACCCTCCCTATCCCTCCCTCTAGGTGGTCACAAAGCACCAAGCTGATCTCCCTGTGTTATGTGGCTGCTTCCTACTAGCTATCTGTTTTAGTTTGGTAGTGTATATATGTCCATGCTACTCTCTCACTTTGTCACACCTTCCCCTTCCCCCTCCCCATATCCTCAAGTCCATTCTCTAGTAGGTCTGTGTCTTTATTTCCCTCTTACCACTAGGTTCTTCATGACATTTTTTTTTCTTAGATTCCATAAATATGTGTTAGCATACGGTATTTGTCTTTCTCTTTCTGACTTACTTCACTCTGCATGACAAGCTCTAGGTCCATCCACCTCACTACAAATAACTCAATTTCATTTCTTTTTATGGCTGAGTAATATTCCATTGTATATATGTACCACAACTTCTTTATCCATTCATCCGATATGGACACTTCGGTTGCTTCCATCTTCTGGCTATTGTAAATAAAGCTGCAATGAACATTTCGGTACATGACTCTTTTTGAATTATGGTTTTCTCAGGGTATATGCCCAGTAGTGGCATTGCTGGGTCATATGGTAGTTCTATTTGTACTTTTTTAAGGAACCTCCATACTGTTCTCCATAGTGGCTGTACCAATTCACATTCCCACTAGCAGTGCAAGAGTGTTTGTTTTCTCCACACCCTTTCCAGCATTTATTGTTTCTAGATTTTTTGATGATGGCCATGCTGACTGGTGTGAGATGATATCTCATTGTAGTTTTGATTTGCATTTTGCTAATGATTAATAATGTTGAGCATTCTTTCATATGTTTGTTGGCAATCTGTATATCTTCTTTGGAGAAATGTCTATTTAGGTCTTCTGTCCATTTTTGGATTTATTTGTTTGTTTTTTTTTGTTATTAAGCTGCATGAGCTGCTTGTAAATTTTGGAGATTAATCCTTTGTCAGTTGCTTCACTTGCAAATATTTTCTCCCATTCTGAGGGTTTATGGTTTCCTTTGCTGTGCAAAAGCTTTTAAGTTCCATTGGGTCCCATTTGTTTATTTTTATTTCCACTTCTTTAGGAGGTGGGTCAAAAAGGATCTTGCTGTGATTTATGTCATAGTGTGTTCTGCCTATGTTTTCCTCTAAGAGTTTGATAGTTTCTGGCTTTACATTTAGTTCTTTAATCCATTTTGAGCTTATTTTTGTGTATGGTGTTAGGGAGTGTTCTAATCTCATAATTTTACATGTACCTGTCCAGTTTTCCCAGCACCACTTATTGAAGAGGTTGTCCTTTCTCCACTGTACATTCCTGCCTCCTTTACCAAAGATAAGGTGACCATATGTGTGTGGGTTTATCTCTGGGCTTTCTATCCTGTTCCATTGATCTATCTTTCTGTTTTTGTGTCAGTACCATACTGTCTTGATTACTGTAGCTTTGTAGTATAGTCTGAAGTCAGGCAGCCTGATTCCTCCAGCTCCGTTTTTTGTTCTCAGGATTGCTTTGGCTATTCAGAGTCTTTTGTGTTTCCATACAAATTGTGAAATTTTTTGTTCTAGTTCTGTGAAAAATGCCAGTGGTAGTTTGATAGGGATTGCATTGAATCTGTAGATTGCTTTGGGTAGTAGAGTCATTTCCACAATGTTGATTCTTCCAATCCAAGAACATGGTATATCTCTCCATCTATTTATATCATCTTTAATTTCTTTCACCAGTGTCTTATAATTTTCTGCATACAGGTCTTTTGTCTCCTTAGGTAGGTTTATTCCTAGATATGTTATTCTTTTTGTTGCAATGGTAAATTGGAGTGTTTTCTTAATTTCACTTTCAGATTTTTTATCATTAATGTATAGCTGAGGATCAGATGGCTTCACAGGCGAATTCTATCAAACATTTAGAGAGGAGCTAACACCTATCCTTCTCAAACTCTTCCAAACTATAGCAGAGAGAGGAACACTCCCAAACTCATTCTATGAGGCCACCATCACCCTGATACCAAAACCAGACAAGGATGTCACAAAGAAAGAAAACTACAGGCCAATATTACTGATGAACATTGATGCAAAAATCCTCAACAAAATACTACCAAACGGAATCCAACAGCACAGTAAAAGGATCATGCACCATGATCAAGTGGGGTTTATTCCAGGATTGCAAGGATTCTTCAATATATGCAAATCAATCAACGTGATACACCATATTAACAAATTGAAGGAGAAAAAACATACGATCACCTCAATAGATGCAGAGAAAGCTTTCAACAAAAGTCAACACTCATTTATGATAAAAACCCTGCAGAAAGTAGGCATAGGGGGAACTTTCCTCAACATAATAAAGGTCATATATGACAAACCCACAGCCAACATTATCCTCAATGGTGAAAAACTGAAACCATTTCCACTAAGATCAGGAACAAGAAAAGGTTGCCCACTCTCACCACTCTTATTCAACATAGTTTGGTAGTTTTAGCTCAGCAATCAGAGAAGAAAAGGAATCCAAATCGGAAAAGAAGAAGTAAAGCTGTCACTGTTTGCAGATGACATGATACTATACATAGAGAATCCTAAAGATGCTACCAGAAAACTACTAGAGCTAATCAATGAATTTGGTAAAGTAGCAGGATACAAAATTAATCCACCAGTCTTATTCCACATTCAACATGTACTGAAAGTTCAACCGAGTTCAATATGACATAAAATGAAATTAAATGAAAATAAAAAGTATAAAGAATGTAAAGGAAGAAGTAAACTACAGATATTCACTGATGATATTATGGCCAATGTAGGAAAACCCAAAGAATCATCATTAAGAACAACAAAATCTCATAAAACTAATATGCAGTTAAAGCAAGGTTGTAGGATACAAACATAATATACAAAAGTAAGTTGTTTTTTCATATAACATTAATGGACAATTGGAATTTGAAATTAAAATCACCGCACCATTTACACTCGTACCAAAAACAAAACAAAGAAATACTTAGATACAAATCTATAAAACATGCATGTGAGATGACAAAATACTGATGAGAAAATCAAAGAAGATTTAAATAAATGGATATTCTGTAATCATGAGTAAAATACCAAACATTAAGATGTTAATTATTTGATTTAAAGTAAACCCAGTTGAAATCACAGCAAGTTATTTTATTCATATCAACACTGATTCTGAAGTTTGTTTGAACAAGCAAGAGGACTTGAATAGCCAACACTGAAAAAGAAGAATAAAGTCTGATGACTGACACTGCCCAGTTTAAAGACTTAAAACACTGTAGTGTTGGTGAAAGATTATACACATAGATAAATGGAACATAATAGAAAACACAGTGATAGACCTACACAAACATAGTCAATTGAGCCTTGAACAAGGAACAATGCTAAGTTAATGGAGAATGGATGGTGTTTTCAACTAATAATGCTGGAACATTTGGATGTCCATACACTAAAATTGAACCTAGATACAGATTTTACACCTTACAAAAGTTAACTCAAATTGGATATAGGCCTAAACTGTAAAACTTCTTGACAAAAACATAGAATAAAATACATAGCCTTGGATTTGATGAGGAGTTTTTAAATACTAAAATAAAAAGATTGTAAACAGGTTAATGGTTACTAATTGTGTATGGGGAAGGGGAGATGAATAGGTAAAGCACAGAGGATGTTTTCAGGTGTTGACTGTATTTTGTATTCTAGTGTAATTAAGCATTTGTCAAAACTCACAGAACATTACCAGATGAAATGTAAGCTTAATGTATGCATGATTCTGGCAGATCCTAGGATGGAAGGCAAAATGTGACAAAAAAATCTAAATGTGTTGGAAATGCGTTAACTGACATCAATAAAGGGATTGGAGGAAAAAGATGCAGATCTAAATAATGTTGGTAATAAGTGAGATATTTAAGACTAAAACAAAAGGAATTTACATAAGTGTTATATCTAGTTCAAAGTTGGGAGTATGGGTTAAAAATTCTGAAACCACTCCACAGGTATACTGGAATTGAATAACAAAGCAAATAAGTGTCAGATGGTAGGAGCCCTGTTTTACCATGTGATAATGGATTAGACTTGGAACATTGGTATGAACTTGTATTTAGTTTAATATCTATACAGATGGTTACATGTAGAAATATTTATGGATGTTTACATACACAGGTTAGTATACATACATGCATTTTCTTGCTCTGTCAGCTGCTCTAGAAGTAACAACATGCTGGTAATAATGAGCACAGATTGCATCCAGATACTGGTTTCTAATACCATTCTTCAATAAAAAGAACGATGGTTGCTTGTTCTAGTACTAGGGAAGGAAATATACAAGATAAGCCTGAAGCATCTTGTGCTTCGTAATGTCAGAAAGTGAGAAAGTACTCAACACACACACACGTGCACATGCACACACACACGCACCCACACACACACACACACACACTGATGGGTTATGTCAAGGGGACATAGGAGTAAATAAATGAGATCCAAATGACAAATTGGAAAATTTCATCAATGAAATTAATTAATTAACATTGGATTGTAACCCAATGTATAAAAAATATTCATGGTATAAATAATCAGATGCTTAAATAAATGGAGACAAGGTAAATCTCTCATGCAGAAAAATTCCAAATAATTTATAAACATACTGTGCCCTTAGAATGTGGAGCATGAGTCCTCTCTCCTTAACGGTTGAATTCATACAGTGATTTTCTTCCAAAGATGTACTATGTGGAAAGGAGTTATTAAAAAGTAAATTTGTAATGGAGTAAAGTGACAAACAATAACTTAAGCCAGGTGATCAGGTTAAACAACAGTGGCAAGGTATATTAGTAGTATGTACTCTTTTTTTTTTTTTTTTTTTTTTTTTTGTGGTACGTGGGCCTCTCACTGTTGTGGCCTCTTCCGTTGCAGAGCACAGCCTCTGGACACGCAGGCTCAGCGGCTATGGCTCACGGGCCCAGCCGCTCCATGGCACGTGGGATCTTCCCGGACTGGGGCAGGAACCCGTGTCCCCTGCATCGGCAGGCAGACTCTCAATCACTTGCGCCACCAGGGAAGCCCAGTAGCATGTACTCTTGATAAGGCATCATGCAAATGACACTTATGACTGTGATCTTCCTCTCCAAAACCCATGGACCCTATCTAATCATGGGAAAAACATAAGATACATCACAATTAAAGAACATTCTACAAAATACATGAAGCAGTAATCCTCCAGTCAAGGTCATCTAAACCAAAGAAAGTCTGAGAAATATCACAGCCATTAGGGAACTAAGGGGACATGGCTATTCAATGTAATATAGTATCATAGGTGGGTACTGAAACGGCAAGGACATTAGGGAAAGTAAAAGAAAATCTGAATCATTTATGGACTTTTGTGGTAGACAGAATAATGGTTCCCCATAGTGTCCACATACTAATCTCCAGAATCTGTGAATATCTTACCTTACATGGAAACAGATAATCTGCAAATGTGAGTTTAGGTACTTTAGGAAACACAAAGGTCATTGTAAGAGGGAGGCCGGAGGGTCAGAGTTAGAGAAGATGTGGTGATGGAAATAGAGATGTGGCTTCCTGTGTGTGTGAGAGAGTGAGAGTGAGAGCAAGAGCGAGAGAGCGAGAGAGCAAGAGAGCGAGCGAGAGAGAGAGAGAGAGAGAGAGAGAGAGAGAGAGAGAGCAAGAGAGCGAGAGAGCGAGAGAGAGAGCGAGAGATTTGGAGATGCTGTGTGTGTCAGAGGAAGGAGACCATGACTAAGGAATGGAGCTGGCCTTTACAAACTGGAGAGGCAAGAAAATGGATTCTCCTGTAGAGTTTCCAGAATGAACATTTGATTTTAGGATTCCTGACTTATAGAATCATAAGGAAATAAATTTGTTTTACTTTAAGCCACTAAGTTTGTTGTTAGAGCAGCAATAGGAAACTCATACAGTTTTAATAATAGGGGAAATGGAGGAATTTCTGAACTATCTTTGCAATAATTCTATTAATATAAAACTTTTTAAATAATTTATTTATAAACAAATTAAACGATTGAGTTGTATGAGATAGAAACTAGCACCTGAAGATAGCAGCTTGCAGGCGCCCCCTAACGTGGCCCTTAGAACATATGTTTAGCTTTGTGTTACTTGTCCTCTTTGACTTCACTTAATTCTCTTCTGCTGGGCCCTTTGCTCTCTGTTCATGCATTTTCTCCTTTTTCAACTCTAAAAATGAAATGTATTTATTCTTCATATATCCAAACTGTAATAGTCTCTAAAATAATGTTTAAAAAATATAATACAGAAAACTGTTGAAAATTTGGAAGGAGAGTACATTTTGCCAACTAGAATTTTTTAAAATGATTTATCGTGAATTCACTTGATGAAATATTATGGAGCCTTTGTAAACACAGCAAAAAACTAAAGGATGTTTTAGAAAGAGAAAAATATAAAAACAATAATGATGACTTATTCACTTATAAATATGAAATTATATTTTTTACTCAAAATATAAATTTTTTATAACCATGTTTATGGTTAAGTGAAAATATTTCTAGTAATATTTTCCAAAATCAGAGCTTTTTGTGTTTTGTTCCACTGTTTCATTTATTTTATCTATTTCACCATTTTAACTATCTCAATTTATTTTATTTAAAAATAATGCTTTTTTTTCCCTTTAATTGGAAGCCATACTTTGAAACTTTGGGAAAATTTCAAGAACCGGTGACGTTGATAAATTTGATTTTTCAACTTCTTTAATCTGCAACATTTATTATATGAAATTATCTATAAAAGTTAGGAAATAATGAAGCCTTATCCACTGGTTTGCTAGTTATTGTTCTATTTTTTATGATTTTATTTTACTTTATTTTATGTGTGTATTTATTTTGGAGTAGTGGTGGAGGGGCAAAATAGTGTAATGAAAGGAACAGTTTTTCCTTCACTACTTCCTAACCTTATTTTCCATTAAGCCCATTGAAGACCTTCCATGTGTCAACGGTTAGCACCATTTATCAAGTAGGACTCACTTTTATCCTGACAAAAGATTGGTTGCTCCATTCCATTTATGTTCCACTTTTCCCAATCTTATACATTCTTAAGGTCCACATGAAGTCCAAATGTTTCAAAAGACTTTGCAAACTACTCCATTTCACAGTGTTACCTAACATGCTCTAGAATATATTTTTCCCACTAACTTGTTAATTTTTATTTAAAACTAAAAACATCTCTGACACATATGGAAACCAGGCATTAGTCACCCTTTACGAGGTCCTTATTTTTTTCCCCATCACTGTAACTAACAAGGTTTCTACTGGCTCAAAATGACGTCAGATTATCCTATTGCAATGTTTTTTAGTGAACGTTTTTATATCTTTAATGGATTTTTCCCCAACAAATAAATTATAATATTAAAGCACATTCTATAAAACGTACACAATTACAGATGTCTTGGTATAAAATGAAGTAAAGGTGAAGAGGACCTGGAAAAACTGCTTCTCCCTTTCCTTTGTGTCTCCTTTAAGGAGGTATTTGATGACCTTGGATTTCCTATCAACATAGTATAAAAGCACTAGATTAAAACACAGGAAAAAGACTAATCCACTAAACTAATGGATCCCAATTACTTGGTTATATACACTATCAGTTAAAAACATCGGGCTTCCCTGGTGGCGCAGCGGTTGAGAGTCCGCCTGCCAATGCCCGGGACACGGGTTCGTGCTGCGGTCCGGGAAGATCCCACATGCCGCGGAGCGGCTGGGTCCGTGAGCCATGGCCGCTGAGCCTGCGCGTCCGGAGCCTGTGCTCCGCAACGGGAGAGGCCACACAACAGTGAGAGGACCGCGTACAGAAAAAAAAAAAAAAAATCATGTTCTTACTTGCAATGTATTTCTACTTATTTATTTATAAATTTTATTCACGTACTACTGTACTGGTGTATTTTATATTGTACATAAAAATGTTTGAATAAAAACATCCAATTTTTTAAAAAGTTAAATTTAAATATAAATTCAAGTTCTATTATTTTCTCCTAACACACTGATGAATTTCCTCACACATCATTTAGCTGACTTACATGAGACTTCAGAGACCATTAATCTATATCAGTAATACTTAACATCCTATTTAGGGAGTAGATAAAATGTGATAAAATTCACAGTGCTAGGTAGTGAAATAAGATAAATAAGAACACTGTAATGAAATGTCCATAAGTTAAACTAATTACATTTAAAGGATAGTTCTTATTCTGAAGGTATTTAATTCCTTTTGTTTAGCATACTAAATATCAATGTTTTAATTTCTGAATGCACTGATCATGTAATGTGTGGCTATTGTTCCAATTTTTAAAGTTAATAAACTCTGTTAACTTCCAATGCCTGAGAACTAAAGTTTTGCCGAAGTTATTATATATGTGCAAAATAAATAGAATGATGTAGTCACACAAGTGAAACTGATGAAGTTTTCATTCAGATAATAATTGTATTTTTAGGGAATTCTCTGGCTGTCCAGTGGTTAGAACTTGGCGCTTTCACTGCCAAGGCCCAGGTTTGATCCCTGGTCAGGGAACTAGGACCCCACAAACTATGCCACAGGGTCAAAAAATTTTTTTAATTGTATTTTTGTATTTTATTCTGACTATAACTTCACCAAGTGAAAGGTTAGTGTCACAATTATTCTACATGGTCATCAATGAGAAAAACTTTGAAAATGAGGCCTTTTTATGAAAGTTTCCCTAGGTAACTGCTAACTGGCGATATTTCATGGGTCTTTTTCCACCTGAGGTGGAAAAGGAGACTTTTTATAGAAAATTTAAAAACAAAAACAACAAACAAAAAAACCCCACTTTTCACTAGCAAGTATATGTCTCTTTTGAGTACTTTTGCCAAGGGTAAATACAAGGACAGTAAATACCATCAAATTTGAGAATAGTCAATTTACTGTCATCTTACGTCAGAAGTAGAAGTAAAACTGAACATCAAAACCCAGAAAATACACGCTACAGTGATGTTAACTAGGAATTAAATATTCATTGGCTAAATTTCATCTACTTTGCAGGAATCATAGAAAAAAGAAATGGAGAACTAAACATTATGAAGAATTAACAAGAACCAAAGGAAGATGTAACATGCTTTAATAGCCTGAAATAAAAAACAAAACACTTGCCAAGTATGTTTTAAACCTGACCCAATATTTATTTTCATTCGTTTCATTATTTGACTTATCTAACTTATTTCATTAAAGTATGTGAATAACAATGGTATTTAAGGTTGATTAATGAAAATAGTATTTTAAAAGTTTATTTCATAGAAGTAAAGACTTGTTATTTTTAGCATATATAATAAAGCTCTTTATTGAGAATAAAGAAGTAGATACAGTTTTTTCATTAAACAAAAATCTGTTTTCTGTCTCAAGAAATACATGCACAAAAATATTTTATGAATATCTGATTGATAGAGGCCCTGTGTTTTAGCCTACTCACTACACAAAACTCCAATGTGCAAAATAAAAGCAGAGTCTACTTTTTGTAAGTGAGTAAATTGTGCAGAATCCTGTTCACAAGTGGTGTGTTAAAAATGTGAAAGCACTTTCTCTGAACCTTAGTGTTTCATTGAGAACCACTCATCTAGATCATGAAAGCAGAAATATGCTTTCCCTTGAAATATCAAGTTGTTCAAAAAAAATTCAATGTAAAACTCTTGTTTTCCAATATTAATAGACAATGTTATTTTATATTTAATGCAGTTAACTTTTAATTAATGCTTAAGTACCATATACTTAGTATAAAGAAAGCATAAAAAATGTTTAGGACCAAATTTGTTTTCCATTGTGGAATCTGCTTGTTCTGGCACAAGAAGGGCTAGAAGAGAAGCAAAACAAATAATTGTGGTGATAGATGTGTTGGCTGAAAAACAAAACAAAACAAAACAAAACAATGCACAAAAAAAAAAAAAAACTGTTTATTTGGTATCTTACTGAGGAGTATAATGCCAGAAACAGCCTCTCAGCTCTGAGAAACTATTCCAAAGAGGCAAGGGGGGAGGTATGTGATTTTGGCGAAGGAGGTATGTGCAACCAAGCACAAAACTGGGTAGAAGATTGTTGCTAGTTTCAAGGAACAGACATCTTATTTAATGGTTTTAGTGCTTTTCTAAGTATGGGAAGATGCAAGAAACTGGGTTCATAAAACTTTCTCCTGAAAATATCAAACTATCTGACGGCCTGTTCTGCCTGTTTTCCCAGAGCACAGACTGCCTCATTCCTGTTCTCCACCCTGAACTCCTTTCAGGGTGTGTTAAAAGCCAGAGGCTACAGTGGCTAATGACTCAATCCTTGTAGGGCTGGATGGAGAGGAACATTCTTTAATCAGCACCTGCTAAATATTATGTTAGTAGGGACAACCCAAGGAAATCCCTGTGATGAGGTATTCTGGAGAAGTTCCTCACAGCCAAAGAAACATCTTTGGTCTCTTTGCTTAATAAAATGTCATTGGGTAGACAGAGCTATGGGACTTCCTGTGCTTCTAATAATACTCATATTAAATAAATTACAGGGCCTTAAATGTTCTGTAAAATGCCAGGAAAAAAAACAGAAATTTATGAAATCCTTTTTAAAACTATCAATTTGGTAAGTATTTCAGATGTTCTCAGCTAGTAGATAAATATGGTGAGATATACTGAAGAATTAGAAGTTATCTCTTCAAAAATTTAAGGTATTATTTTCTATATGCATGATCAACCTCCCAACCACACATAAATAACTTATGAAAAATAGAAAAAAGTGGCCATATAATAAATGTGATATTATGTGGTTCAGAAAGGAGCTACCAGAATACCAGAAAGGTGAAATGGGAGGGCAGTAGGGAGGTATTCCTAGAGGAAGTACAACTTAAAAGCAGTGTACAGAACCAAGATCAGTTTCCAAGGTGTGTCCTGTCTTGATCCCTGATCTAACATGATTTTCAGTAACTTTGGCTACACTGTGTTACAAGACATGGCCCACAGCCTAATTGTGATCTGAATAGTTTCTTTCAGGTATCGTATCATCTACACTTTAAATGCTCTCTTACTTTTCAACACATCACAAAAGATTGACCCTTCTTTTGTGAGAGAAAAGTAATACTCTCAAGGACTTGAAAGATATCAAATTCATGAGTCTGTTTTTAAAGAGACCATTCAACAGCAATAATATTCTGTAAAGAAAAAGTGTCATTGTCTCCTCCTTCCTGACCTGAACAATTTGTGGAGGGTTCCTCTGTGAACCTTTGCAGGAAGTGTGTGTGTGCGTGTGTGTGAATGTGCGTGCATGTTTGAGATTGATTTTTCTAGTTTGAAGTTGTAGGAATTGTTGTGTTACTAAAATACACAAACCAACATCTACTGAGTATGATTTAACAATGCCATGATTGACTTTTAATTAAGATATTCTAATTAAATGAGCAGGATTTTATTTAAAAAACAATATAAGAGTAATATAGCCATCATGAAAAATAAAATTACATAATACTGATTATAGACCATTTTGAAATAGTTGTTTAGGCATTCATAGCCCAAATGAATAGAAAAGTGGAGAGATTGTATACATACCTCTATGCAGCAAGAGCTGAGAGATATACTTCATATGGAGATTGGATCAAAGTTAATTCTCTAATGAAACTAAATTTTTCTTTTTCCTAGTGGTCAATGCAGAAATAACACTGGGAAGACATTTTCAGAGATTAGGAATAAGAATATTGAATTTAAAACTATAAATTAAAATGAAGCCTATAGAGGTAAAACGGAAGCAAAGACAAACATTTTCCCTCGGCCACATAATTATGAATCTTTAGAGTTGAGGCTTGTACTTTACTTTAGAAAGCAATCCAGGCTCCCTTGGAGCGTGGTGTACTTTACTCAACAATGTTAGCCACTCAACATTGTCCTTTTCCACAGTTGTTGAGAGTATTCTTTGTCCTTTGAATTTCTGTATGAATTTTAGAATAAGATTGTCAATTTCTGATAATAAGCTATTGGGATTTTTACTGGAATTTCATTGAATTTATTTCATAGATCAATTTGGAAAGAATTGCTACCTTAACAATATTGAGTCTTCTCATACATAAAAAAGATATATCTTTACATTTCTTTAGGTCTTTTTCAATTTCCCTTAGCATAGTTTTGTAGTTTTCAGGTTTTGGAGCTTTCTTAATAGATCTCATATTTACCGTTATGTATTTTCTATTGTTGATGCAACTGCAATTTAATAACTTCTAGGAACTAAACAGGATAGACTGACTTAATGGAACTTATGCTTTTTGGATATATAAATAATAAACAAGTAAAGAAAAAAGTTAGACATTTTAAAAGGGCAATAAAGAAGCAGGTAGAAAGAAAAGAAGGCACTTTGGGGTAGTATCTGTGAGGCAGGAGATAGATGGGCACCAGGCTGAACAGCTGGAGTGTGTCACTTGTGGATAGATACTCCAAGATGAAGAGGAGGAGGAGCTAAGCCCTGCCCAGATAAGAGACCATATATTTCTCATTCTCAAGGTCAAGGAGACCTTCCTGAATATACATGCATAGAAAGGCTCCTTGGAGGTCAAAAGGGAGTGATTCCAATCTACCCACAGACCTCTTCACTAGAATCCATTCTGGCTAAGAGATGAGTGCACACACATCGGAGGACCCTGAGATATACCAAATACGGACTCAGAGCCAGGTACAGTAAGATGATTGGCCAGAGGAAACCCAGAAGAAGTGTCCCATATATGTGATTCAAACTACCACAAGTGTGCAACTCTTTCTCTGAGTCCACTTGTGTATCTATTCACATGTACTCCTTTTCTTCCTATTAAACACCTTACTTGTTTCACTACTTCCCATCTTTGTGGGAATTCATTTCTGCAAAGCCAAAGGGCCAGGGCTTTGTGGCCCTTGGTCTAGTGGCTAGTATTCAGTGCTCTCACTGCCACGGCCTGACTTCAGTCTCTGGCTGGGAACCGAAATCCTGCTTCAAGCCGCTGCAGGCCGAGGCCACCTGAGATCATCTGTACTTAGAAATAACCGTCCAACCAGGAAGATATTGTTAAGGACAAAAACAAATTTCAAATTTATATTTTTAATACAAATTTCAGCAGGAATTATTCTCCTGTTGAAAATTGGGAAGATGTTTCCCTCCCCTTTTATCAGAACATTTACCTTAGAAAACATGTAAATGTATCTTCTCTGTCTCTTTGAAATATATCTTTTAGAAAGAATTTATTACTATTATTATTATTATTATTATTTGCAATTTCAGAACCTTGGCATAGCTTCCTCAAGGACTTGGGAGCCATCTCTTTGAAAAGTAAATTTCTCCCTATCTCCCAGTTTTTGTGGGAAGCTAGTAGTCTAACTTTAGTGTGTATCTTGCCCCAAGTTGTAAAATTTCCTCCAGTCATATAAAAAGAGTTGTTTCTTTTTTTTTGTAAAAAAAGTCAATTAACTAACATATATGGTCACCCCAATTACCAGATAACGTTAGAATGAACTACATGTGACAAAGTGTGCAGTCAATTCCTCTTACTAGAGGCCTAGTTATTGTTTACTTTGAGGACACATATGTAAAGGGTTGTATTTGCTCACCTATATAAAAGGGTGATGTAACTTTTTGTCTTTGCAGCCTCTTAGAGGATTGCCTGAGATGTGCATTAAATTCTGGCTTAATGCTTATTTAATAATCTGTTCTATTTCTCTACCACCTTTGTGGAAAGGATTTCTGAGTTGGGGGAAGAATTTATATATATCCAGCAATAACCAAAAGATAAGAAAATTCTGGAGAACTGTATTCTAATTGAATAGCATATGTAAAGGTGTAAAGTGGAGAAAGAGCTGGACATGGAATCAGTGAAGTTGTGTGGTGTGAGAGAATGGTAAGAAATGAAGTTGGAGAGGAAAGAGTTGCATTAAACTACATTATGTAAGAATATTAAAATATAATCAGGAGTTTAGGTTTATTATAATGTCAATGACTGGATGTTGAAATGGTTCAAGTGTATCTAATTTGCTTTTGTAAATGATCAAACCAGCTGTTAGGTTGAGAATTAATTTAAGAGTTAAGAATGGAAGGAGGCCAGTTGGTGTTCTGGTATCCTTGAAAATAGATGTACTGACTTCAAGAATAGGAAGTACAAATATTAAAAAAAAAGGTAGCCAAATATTTTGTCATTAAAGCACAGAAAAAAAGGTTTGGACAAGATGTAGAAAAAAAGAATGAACCAAAATGATTCATATTTTTTTGACTGCAGCAACAAGGTAGACATTGCTTACAGAAATGGATATAATTGGAGAGAGATTTGTGTGGAGTGGAAGGCAAGAATTATTTTGATTATCATTTTTTTACTGCCTTTAAGAATAATGCAATATATCTATTTTAAATACTTGCTTTTTAATGATTTTATGGTATTCCACCCTATGAATATATGCTAATTAAAATAAACATCCCTACCTAGAGGTGTGGGATATGGAGGGTGGGAGGGGGGGAGAGGCAAGAGGGAAGAGATATGGGAACATATGTATATGTATAACTGATTCACTTTGTTATAAAGCAGAAACCAACACACCATTGTAAAGCAATTATACTCCAATAAAGATGTAAATAAATAAATAAATAAATAAATAAATAAAAGATAAATAAACATCCCTCTATAATTATTTGTTTCTTTATTATACATAGTATTGTGATTAACATTCTTATTATTAAATATGTATGGACTAACCTTGGATTCTTTCCTAAGGGTAAATTTGTGGAAATAGAGTCTTTAATTCTATGTAATGCTTCAAATAGGTTAGTACTGTTGACTGTTCCCTCCCAAAAGACCACCAGAAAAAGCTGTTGATTAAACAAAGCTAAGTATATTAGTCATACTAAAATAAGAGGGAACATCAACTTGAGAGAGTGTTTCAGGAGGGGGAAGTGAGGAGAGTATATTTACAGAATTTGAGAACTTGATTTGTGTTATATTAAGGTGAAAATTGCAATACGTGAAACTGGTTGAGATTAGCCAGACTTTATGATATTTTGGCTTTGAATTGATGTACGATGTGAAGGGTCTTGAAGTAAATCCTAAGCAATCTATTAGTCCTGAAGAGAAAACTATTTTAGCTGGCTCACTGTCACATCTTCCAGAGCCAGATATTTGGTTGTCCCTAGCGTTTTAAGATAAAGACATGGATATAGTCCAGTATTGTTCAATACAGGGACAGGTAATTATATTGGTTTCAGTCCTCAATGTATACTGTTAAATTACTCTTAGTGAAGTTCACATCAACTAATATATTTCTATATTTACTCTTTGGAATTTTATTATTGTTGTTGATTATATTTTTAAGTAGATTTAAGGTATGATTATCTGAAAGATTGTTTATTGCTAATCATATGTAATCACATCTGATTTGTGATGCATGTCTTATTCTTAATATAAATCTATACCTTTATAAAGTAAAAGGTAAATAATAGTTGATCATTAATTATTTGATAAATAGAATTATTAAAAATATGCATATGCAAGCCAATTATTAGTCTTGTAAGAAGAAATATTAAATGAAAAAGATGTTGAAAATTAAGTATCCTAAGCTTCAGGCAAACAAATGAATTTATCATATGAGTCACTTTTGCAATATTTCCACTATAACATTTCAACTGCCAGCAGAGATTAGTGAGCATAGATGGCTCTGGTTTATTTCCAAAATGAGCTCAATACTGAATCCTTCAATTAAGGAGCTACAGAAGTGTTAAAGAGATATGATGGAGTCTCTTCCTAGTGGGAGGAATTGGGTTGCATATCTCACTTATTATTCTTGTGCATAGTGACTATCAGAAATAGCTGTAGAAGATTAGCCAGTTTGGCCCATTTTATCCAGGCAGAGCTTTCATGGCAGGTATCAAAAGAAAGAAACCTAATACTCCTAATCTTTGTGAAATATAACCTAAGGGGGAAAAAGCCCAGTTTTGTACAGAAACATTTGCAAGGAAATGTTTTAAAAAGCAGTGAGTATTTTGTTTAAAGCAATAAAATCGAATTTTTTTTTATTGGCAAGATTGACCTTTCTCACTAAAAACGTCTTTTCCTTAGAATACAAAACAGTCACAAAAGAATAAAGTGCATTCTTTAAAACTGGAGATAAAAATACATATATAATCTTTTTGATGCAAAGAAGCAAAATGTAAATTATACTGACATCATTATAATTTTTAACATGATGATTGTGGCTTGGAGTGTGATTTAATGATTGCATTTTCTAATTTTATTAACTTTTAATTGTAAATTGATATTACTTACTTAAGATTTTACTTAAGATTTTCACATGAGTTTATAAATTGTTTCTTATCAACAATATGGAATAATTTAGAATCTTAGACAAAAAATAGAAAAAAAAACAAAGAAGGGAAAAATCACTTTAAATCACATTGTCAGAAAGTAAATATTAATATATTTGTTGAGGGTAGGGGACATAAAATTTATTATTTTCTTACAGTTTTATTGAAATATAACTGACATACATCACTGTATAAATTTAATGTGTACAGCATAATGATTTGACTTACATATGTCATGGAATATTTACCACAATAAGTTTAGTAAACATCCATCATCTCATATATAAACAAAAAATGAGAGAAAGGAAAGTAATTTTTCTTTGTGAGGAAAATTCGTAGGACTTATTCTTTGAACAATTTTCATACATAACATACAGCAGTGTTAATTATATTAATTGTGTTGTACATTACATTCCTAGTACTTATTTATCTTATAACTGGAATTTTTTACCTTTGACCACCTTCTTCCAATTCCCTCTCCCTTCATACCCCAGCCTCTGAAAACCACAAATTTGATATCTTTCTATGAGTTTGTTTGTTTATTTGTTTGTTTTTCTTTGAAGTATGTGACTTACACCTCTCTGTTAGTCCCTGGTGTACAACATAGTGATTCAATATTTCCATACATTTCAAAATGATCACCACCATAAGTCTACTTACCAATTGTCACCACAGAAAGATATTACATTACTGTTGACTATATTCCCCATGCTTCATTTCATATCCATGACTCATTTATTTTGTAACAGGAAATTTGTACCTCTTAACTTGCCTCATCTATTTCACAAATATCCTCACCCCCTCCTCTCTGGCAACCACCTCTTTGTTCTCTGTTTCTATGACTCTACTTTCATTTTGTTATGTTCATTCATTTGTTTTGTTTTTTAGATTCTATAGGCAAGTGAAATCATAAGGTATTTGTCTCTCTCTGACTTACTTCACTCTAGATAATACCTCTTAGGTCCATTCATATTGTAACAAATGGAAAGATTTCATTCTTTTTTATGGCTGAGTAATAGTCCATTGAATATATATCCTGCACCTTCTTTATCCACTCATCTCCTGGTGGACACTTAGGTTGCTTCCATATTTTGGCTATGTAAATAATGCTGCAGTGAACATACGGGTGGACATATCTTTTCAAATTAGTGTTTTCATTTTCTTCAGACAAATACCCAGGAGTGGGATTGCTGGATAGTATGGGAGTTCAGTTTTTAATTTTTTGAGGACCCTCTTTACTGTTTTCAAGGTGGCTGAAACAAATTACACTCCCACTGAGGTGTATGAGTGTTTTCTTTACTTCACATTATTGCCAACGTTTGTTATTTGTAGACCTTTTGATGATAGCCATTCTGACAGGTGGGAGGTAATATCTACTTCTGCTTTTGATTTGCATATCCCTGATGATTAGTAATGTAGAACATCTTTACATGTGCCTGTTGGGCACCTGCATGTCTTTGAAAAAATGTCTATTCAAGCCCTCTCCTCATTTTTTCAGTCAGATTTTTTTTATGTTGAGCTGTATGAGTTCTTAATATATTTTGGATATTAACCCCTTATCTAATACACCATTTGCAAATATCTTCTCCCATTCAGTAGGTGGCCTTTTCATTTTGTTGATAGTTTCCTTTACTGTACAAAATATTTTTAGTTTTGATGTATTCCTATTTGCCTATTTTTGCTTTTGTTTCCCTTTCCTGAGGAAATAGATCCAAAAATGTATTGCTAAGAATGACATCATAGAGTGTTCTGTCAATGTTATCTTCTTCTGTTTCCAAAACTTAACATTTATGATTTTAACCCATTATAAGTTTATTTCTGTATATGTTGTGAGAAAGTAATCCAGTTTGACTTGCATGTAGCTAACCAGTTGGGAACAACAACATTTATCTAAGAGACTGGTTTTTTCCCCATTGTGCATTCTTGACTCCTTTGTCATAGACTAATTGACCATATCACTATGGGTTCATTTCTGGGCTCTCTATTCTGTTCCATTGATCTATGCGTGTTGTTTAGCCTTAACTTATTTGTGTTTTTTTGCAGTTTTTTCTTGTAGTCAATTTCTGACCTCATAACATTGAGGTCGGAAAAGATGCTTGATATGATTTTAATTTTTTTAAATTTACAGAGACTTGATTTGTGGCCTAGCATGTGATCTATCCTGGAGAATGTTCTATGTACACTTGAAAAGAATGTGTGTGTATTCTCCTGCTTTTGGGTGGAATATATTATATGTATCTATTAAGTTCATTTGTTCTAATGTGTCATTTAAACCAGGTTTCATTATTGACTTTCTGTCTAGATATTCTGTTTATTGATGTATGTGGGGTGTTAAAATCCCCTACTATTATTGTGTTGCTGTCAATTTCTCCTTTATGTCTGTTAATATTTGCCTTAGGTATTTAAGTATTCTTATGTTAGGTGCATATATAATTATAATTGTTATATCTTCTTCTATGGATTGATCCCTTAATCAATATGTAATGTTTTCCTTTGTGACTTGTTACAGACTTTGTTTTAAAGTTTATTTTGTCTGATATTAGCATTTCTGCCTGGCTTTCATTTCCAGTTGCATGGAATTACTTGTTCCAGCCCTTCATTTTCTGTCTGTATGATCTTTAGATCTGAATTGTGTCTCTTAGTCAGCATACATATGCATCTTGTTTTTGTATTCATTCAGTCATTTCATGTCTTTTGATTGGAATATTTAGTCCATTTTCATTTAAAGTTATTATTGATTGGTATGTACTTATTGCCATTTCTTCATTGTTTTGAGGTTCTTTTTTAGTCACATTTATTCTTTTTTCTTTTGTTTTCTTCCATGTGATTTGATGGCTATTTTTAGTGTTATGTTGGAATATTTTCTTTCTGTGTGTATCTATTGTAGTTATATATTTTATATACACACACACACACACACACACACATATATATATGATTATTTTTGTTCCTCATCTCTTATGTTCAAACACATTTTAACAACCCTGCATTTTTACTCCCCCTCTCTATGTTTACTGTTTTGACATCATATTTTACATCTTGTTGTTTTGTGTATCCCTTAACTGCTTATTGGCAATATAGATAATTTTCACAACTTTCATCTTTTAACCTTCCTACTACCTTTACATGCAGTTAATTTACTACCTTTACTGTGTATTTGCATTTACCAATGAGTTTTTCCTTTCATAACTTTCATGTTTCTAGTTCTGGCCTTTTCTTTTTCACTTAGAGAAGTCCCTTTTAACATTTCTTGTAATGTTAGTTTGATAGTGCTGAACACTTTTAGTCTTTGCTTTTCAGTAAAACTTTTCACCTCGCTATCAAATGTGAATGAAAATTTGCCAGGTAAAATATTCTTGGCTGTGGGTTTTTTACCTTTAATCTCTTTAAATATATTGTGCTTCTCCCTTCTGGCCTTCAGAATTTCTGCTAAAATTTCAGCTGATGACGTTGTGGGAATTCACTTGTATGTAATGTTGATTTTCCCTTGCTGCTTATAATATTCATGGGGTTGATCCTGTTGGAGACTCTGTACTTCCTGGACTTGGATGTCTGTTTCCTTTCCCAGGTTAAGGAAGTTTTTATCTATTAAGTCTTCAAATATCTTATCTTCCTCCTTCTCTCTATCTCTTCCTTTGGGACCCCTAAAATGAAAATGTTAGTATGCTTGACATTGCTCTAGAGGTCTCTTAAAGTATCCTCATTTTTTTCATTCTTTTTTCTTTTGTCTGTTCAGCTTCAGTGATTTTCACTACTCTGTCTTCCAGATCACTGATCCATTCCTCTGTATAATCTAATCTGCTGTGGATTCCTTCTAGTGTATTTTTCATTTTAGTCAGTTTATTTTTCATCTCTGCTTGATATTTTCCACCTGTTTAAAACATCTAATGTTTTACTCTGCTTATCCAATAGTCTCCTGAGTTCTTTGAACATCTTTACAATCATTACCTTGGGCTCTTTATCAGGTATATTGCCTGTCTCCACTTCAATTAGTTATTCTTCTGGGATTTTATATTATTCCTTCCTTTAAAACATACTTCTCTATCACCTCATTTTTCCTAAGTTTCTGTATTTATTTCTCAGTATTTGGCAGGTTGGCTATGTTTCTGACCTCAGAGTAGTAGCCTTTTGAAGGAGACATCATATATGTCCCAGCAGTGCACTCTCCTCTGGTTCCCAGGGCTCTGTGCTCTAGTGATGCCCCCTATTTGGGCTATGTGTATACTTCTTTTGTGGAAGACAAACTACTGTGGGCAGTGTAGTGATGAGACTGGCCCAGATCCAGTTGGTTGACAGGCTTTGCACTGTGTGGAGGCTGCTGACTGCTGTTGGGGATGTCCAGGTAATGAGGTTGCTGACCCTGGAGCCCTAGGGTTCCCAGACTAGTGCAGGACCACTGGTGGATTGGGCTGGGTTCTGAAATAGGTGGTTATGGGGCTAGGGTTCCCGGAACTGGTGTCTACCTGCTCCTGGAAGGGGCTCGTTCTTGACATGAATGGCTATAGGTTCTGGTTGTCCCACAGCTGGTGTTGGCCCACTGGTGAGTGGGGCTGGATTCCAGGGTAGCTGGCTGAGGGACCCAAGGTTACTTGGAGCTGGTGTCAGCCTGATGGTGGGTGGTGGGTGGAACCAGGCCCCTGAAAGTCCTGGGACTGGTGCAGACTGGCTGGTTGTTGGGGCCTGTCCTGATGCTAATAAACTAGAAGGAAGATTCCAAAATTGTGCTTGCCAGTACCAACATCCTCTTGGTAGAATGAGCTTCCAAAAATTGCTGCTGCAAGCATCTATGGCCTCAGGGTGAGTCTCAGTTTCCTCCTGCCACTCCAGGAGGCTCTCTAAGATCAGCAAGTGAGTATGACTCAGGCTTCTTTCAAAGTACTGATCCTACCTTTGGTCTCAGATCATGTGACATTTTGTGTGAACCTTTTAGGAATGGAGTTTCGGTTTGCTATAGCACTCTGGCTCTCTGGAATGCAAGCCCTGCTGGCCTTCAAAGTCAAACATTCTGGGGACACATCTTCCCAGTGCAGGAGCCCCAGGCTAAGGAGCCCAAGGTAGAGCTCAGACTTCTCATTCCTTGGGGAGAATTTCTGCACTTGTGGTTATGCTCCCATTTGTGGTTCCCTACTTGGGGTATGGGTCTTGATTTTACCACATCTCTGCCCCTCCTTCCTTGACTCCTTGTGGTTTCTTTGTTATATCTTTAGTTTGTTATATCTTTAGTTTTAGAGATCATTTCTGCTACTCATCACGTTGTTTTCATCAACAGTTGCTCTTTAAATAGTTGTAATTTTGGTGAGCCCATGGGAAGGTGTGATCACAGGGTATTTCTATTTTGCCATCTTGGCCTAATGTTTAATATTTTTATGTATGCATATATGTATCACTTAATATTCAGAAACTCATATCACACTAAACATTACTTTGGATTTTTCATAAAGTAAAATGTAAAGTAAACATAAAATAACATATGCAACATATGTTACATATGCAACATATGTTATAAAGCAACATAAAGTAAAATGTATATGTATTAGAAAAAAGTGGAATGAGTTACACTGTTTGATGAAACTGGAAGATAGGACAAAGTAACAGAGCTTTAGAAAAGGAAAGTATATTAAAGAGTATCTAAAACAATTCACCAATCCTATAGACAAGAAATTGAAATGGGGAAAGATAATATGATTGCTCGGAGTTTCACTATTAGTTTACAGGACACATAGAATCACCAATTAGGCCCCTGACTCTCAGTTTCAGGCACCACCCTCTCACTCCTGCCCCACAATAGGACATTTCATACTTGACACATTTTTTGCCCCTCTCACAAAACAGAATAATATATACATTTCTAAGTAGGATGCCCTTTTGTGTTACTAATTCATCAATAAGTCTACCTCAAAAAAGTTTTTCCCAGGAAGAAATAGTGACAATTATGTTAACATAAAATTGTATAAGAATAGAACTATTTTTTCAAATAACTGGACTTTGTGCTTTTTCTGTCTTCAAAAAAAATCAAGATAAAAAGTGTTTTTGGTCCTCTCTCCCAACCATTATACTAATATTTGGTGTAATCACAAATGATAGCCTTATGATTTATATTGAACATATATGTTTGGTTTCTAAAATGCAATGTATCTTAATATTTTTGTTTGAAATCAATGGTTGAATAGTTGAACAGAAGAAACTATACCTTAAAACAGTACCATTATTCTAATTTATTTAACTTAGACTCTTACGAATTTCTATTCCTCTGTATTGAATATATTTATATATGTATATACATATATATACACATTTATTTATTTATTTCTTACAGTTGTTTTGCATTGAGTGATTTTAATTTTCTTCTTCAGGCTTATCTGTCACTGTTAAAGTACCCATAATTAAGCTGCATTTTATTTTGATTAAAAACTGAAAGATAACAAAACAAAAAAATAGCAACAAACATGTTTAAGGCTAAAGAAACTACTGAGTGGATTTTGTCATTATTTCTTCATTATTTATCTTTTTAGAAGGTATATGTACTAGTTAAGTAGCTCTTTTTATGAATGTACTGTACTTTGACTTATTGTCTTTTTATTCTTTTGCTTTTAGCAATTCAAAACATTTCTTTTTGCTTTTCTTTTCAGATTTGAGATGTAATTAACATATAATATTGTGTAAGTTTAAGGTGTATAATGAGATGATTTGATACATTTATATATTGTAATATTATTACCACAGAGTGACTGGTTAACTGCTGCATCACATCACATAATTACAATTTCCTTTTTATAGTGAGAATATTTAATATTTACTTTCCTACCAACTTTCAAGTGTTACACATTATTGTTAATTATAGTCACTATTCTATACATTTGTTATCAAGAAATTATTCATTTTATAACTGGAAGTTTGTACACTTTGAGCAACATCTCCCCATTTTCTCCACCCCCAGCTCCTGGTAACCACCATTTCATTTTCTTTTTCTAGGAATTCCATTTTTTTTTCCATGTTAAGTGATAACATACAGTCTTTGTCTTTGTCTGAGTTATTTCACTTAGAATAATACCCTTAAGTTCTACCCATGTTGTTACAAATGGCAGGATTTCCTTCTTTCTCATGGCTGAATAATATTCTTCTATACTGTCTATTGTGAATAATGCTGCAATGAACATGAGAGTACAGATATTTCTCCAAAATTCTGATTTCATTTTCTTTGGATATATACCCAGAAGTAAAATTGCTGAATTATATGGTGTTTCTAAGTTTGGTTTTTGAGAAGCCTCCATATTTCTTTCCATAGTGTTTGTAACAATTTATATTTCCACCAACAGTAGACAAGGAGTCTCTTTTTCCAAATCCTTACCAACACTTATCTCTTGTCTTTTTGATGATAACCATTCTAACAGGTGTGAGGTGATATCTCATTGTGATTTCAATTTGCATGATTAGTGATTGACCACCTTTCATTTATCTGTTGGCCATTTGAACCTCTTTTTTGGAAAAGTATCCAACCTGATGATCTTCCCATTTTTTAATCATGTTTTTTTTGGCTATTGAGTTGTATGGGTTTCCTATATATTTTGGATACTAACTTCATGTCAGATAGATGGTTTGCAATTATTTTCTTCCATTCTGTAAGTTACCCATTTCTTTTTGTTGTGCAGAAGCTATTTACTTTGACATAGTCACACAATTTTTTTTTCTTTTGTTTCCTGTGTTTTTGGTGTCATAGTCAAAAAATTATTGGCAACACCAATGTTAAGTAGTTTTTCCACATGTTTTCTTCTAGGAGTTTTATGTCAAGTCTTATCTTTATATCTTTAATCCATTTTGAGTTAATTTTTTGTGAGTGGTATCAGAAAGGAATCCAATTTCTTTCTTCTGTAGGTAGCTATGCATTTTTCCCTATAAAACACCATTTATTAAACAGACTATTCTTTCCCCATTGAGTATTTTTGACTATCTTATTAAACACTTGTTACCATATATGGCAGGGTTTATTAGTTTATGTATATATTTTCATGCTGTCTTAAAAAAATACTGTTTTGATTACTATAATAATCAAATTTGCTTTTGCATTGTAATATAGTTTGAAATTAGGAAGTGTGTTGCTTCTGCCTTGTTTTTCTTTTATGGTATTGCTTTGACTATTTAGGGTCTTTAGTTATTCCTTATGAATATTAGGATTTTTTTTTTTCACTTCTGTGAAAAAGTGCCACTGGAATTGTAATCTGGATTGAACTGAATTTATAGAAGACTTTGAGTAGTATGAAAAATTTAACAATATTAATCCTTCCCACACATGAACATGGGATATATTTCCACTTATTTGTGTCTTCCTCAATTTTATTACAGTCTTATATTTTATAGTGTAGAGAGCTCTCCTCTCTTTGGTTAAATTTATTCTAAGTATTATATTGCTCTTAATGCTATTGTGAAAGGAATTGCTTATTTTATTGTTTTTCAGATATTTTATTGTAGGTACATAGATATGTAACATATTTTGGATATTGATCTTGTATTTTGTAACTTTACTAAATTTGATGATTAGTTCTAATATGTTTTGGTGGAGTCTGTAGGATTTTCTATATATAAGATTATATCATCAGGAAACAAAGAAATGTTTACTTCTTTCTTTCTGATTTGGATGACTTTTATTTATTTTTATTGCCTAATTGCTCTCTCAAGGATTTCAAATAAAATGTTGAATAAAAGTGGTGACAGTGGTCACCCTTTGTCTTTTTCCTGATCTTAGAGGAAAAGTTATCAACATTTACCATTGAGTATAATATTACCTGTGAGCTTGTCATATATGGCTTAATATTTTGAGGTATGTTCCATTTCTTCTATATACAAGTTGTTGAGAGGTTTTATCAAAAAAGGATGTTGTATTGGGTCAAATATGTTTTCTGCATCACTTGAGATGACCATATCATTTTGCCTTACATTCATACAATAAGTGTATCACAATTACTGATTTGCATATGTTGAACCATTCTTGCATGTCAAAGATGAATCCCATTTGATCATGATGTATGGACCAGTTGATCATTTCCCAAAAGTCTCAATAACACTGGACATTATCATTGTTTCTACCTTTGCCAATTTATAATAAAAGATACTATTATTTTATTTTGTTTATTTGATTAACAGTTAATTTAAATATTGCATATGCTTTGTACTTTTTCTTAAGATTAACTTCTTAAGACTTTGCACATTTTCAAATTGAATCTTACATAATTTTTTTTCAATTAACTTTTAAGATTCACTTTTAAACTGAGAGAATTATCTCTACTAACATATGTTGTAAACTGTTTCCTCATGTCATATTTTTTTAGTCTTTGAGAAGAGTTTTGTTTTAACATAGAGATTAATTTTTTACAGTCTATTTTGATGTGTTGTGACATTCTTCTAGTTTATATCTCACAAATATTGAATCTGTCCATAATTGCTTTTGTGTAAAATATGTGGTAGCAATCTAAGTCACCTTTCATAAAAATCAATTTAGCTTTTAATATTGATTTAAAATTTTTCATTATATTTCATTTATACATCTATCTGTGTCTGCTATAATAATATATATTTTTTAATTATAATAGGATAGCCTAGCCTATTATTAGGCTCATTCTATCAAGTTTATAATAAAAGATATAGGAATGGTGATTGTAAAATAATTGTACTATTAATTTGTGAAGATTTGCTATTCTATACACATTGAAAGACTAAGGGTGATTTGGTTTAGCTGTATAGTATTTCTATATCTACATTCATAAGTAAAACCAGTCTATATCTGTGTTGTAATTGTTCAACATGTACACTTGTCTAGCAGTTTTTGGTGTAAGTACTGAATATATTTCAAAAATTACACTTCTTTTCCCCTTAGCACAAAAATATTTAAAATGACATAGAAATTATCTATTAATTTTATCTGTTAAGTTACTTGGGTCTTTTACTTCACTGATGGATATTTAAGAGGTAGCAAATATAGGAAAAAAGCAGTAAAGTGCAATTATAAAAAATGACTGAGTTCAAACTTGAAAGTCAGAGACAAATTGGTTTAATATGTTACCTAGGTAAAACTTTTGTAGCATTAATTTATGTCCTATTGCATATTGCCTGACTCATGTGTGTAGTTTAGAGTCTTGAAAATGTCTAGCACATGACAAAATTTTCTTATTATCATTATCTAAAAATAATTTTATAGAGTACTTAAATAATAACTATTATAAAAATGAACTATAATAAAAAACATAAGGTTTGTTCAGTACAGGTAAGTTAATTTATATAACCAATAACATCTATATTAAAAAAAAAGAAAAAAAAAAGGAAAAATTACCATTACCTTAACAGACAAAAAAAAATTTCTTCTGGAAAAAATACAATATTCATTTTTGTATATAAATTTAAACTCAATTGGGATTGCAAGTATACTTTCTTTACAGAATGAAGAATATATTAAATGACATCCAAAATTATTTAAACCAACAGCTAAAATATAAAGCATCCAAGGGAAATTTTCATATGATAGCTGATTCCAAGACAACAGTTTGTATTTATAGAAGTTATAATCAGAAAATATAATTGAAATTTAGTCAATTGTTTAAACATTAAATACCTAGGGAAACATGAGCATAAACATACACAAAATTGTAGAAAATTATTAAATTTTACTAAAGAAAAGTTTAAAAATTGAATAAATGACAAGACTTTATTTTCTACAAATTAATTTACAAATCAAAAGTTAATGAGGTTCAGAATAATCTTGATGTACTCCCTGTCTTTGACCTCTTCTCATGGAAATTGTCACATTCACAGGTCTTCTAATGGATCAATCTACAGGATACAAGTAAATAGAGCTGGTTAGCAGTACCTGATAGGAGCATTTCCAGTGGGTTAAGAGGGTTCTTCTGTAGGTATCTTTTCCAATAGATGAAATCTCCAGGGTGCAAGGTATGATGCTCAAGGTCTTCTCCTGAGACCACACTGTTAAAATATTGCTCTACCAAAACACGGTTATTTTTAATAGAAGCAATTAGACCTTTATAATATTGGAACATTTCTCTTTTTATTAGTTGTGCGTTAAAAGAGGAAGGAGCCAAGTGCATTGATGTCCTGTAACTATCTCAAAGGATCAGAGTTCCAAGAGGGGTGGATCTGAAATTTAGAAAGACCAAAGAATGCTTTTGGCAAGGGAATTTAGATGGTCTGTACAAATTTTGCCAACTGAGTCTGTAAAAAGCCATTGGTGTGCTAGACTGGACTAGAGAATTGACGGTGGATAGTGCAATCAAAGTCTTGTAAAACTGGCCAAATAGCACAGACTCTTTGAAGTACCTGACCAATAAAATGGATTCCTTGATTATTGTAAAGTTCTAGAGGAATTCCACAGGTAAAGTTAATCCTTTCCAAAAGGACTTTATTCACAAAATAGGCAGTAACTTGTCTACAAGGGAAGACTTTAGTCCAGTGTGAAAACATACAGAACATCTAGGATGTAGTAAAAAATCCAATTGCCAAAATTCAAATGGTCTATTAAGTAGTTTAAATCATCTGGGAGCAGTATGTACAGGTTTCCTTGCTTTGTACTTTGGACCAATGGGACGAATGAGGTAGGCGCTTTTTGCAACCTTGTTAATGTTTCTCCACCAATATTGATTCCTGAATGCTATTATTTTGCCAGTAGACCAATGGTTTAATGCATGCACAGTGGTTAAGAGTTGGAACTTTAGTCACTCTGGTGGGACTGGGTTGTTATTTGGTACAAACAAGAGCTTTCTCTTTTTATCAAACCAACATTTGTTGAATATCCAATGTTGCTTTTCCTTTTCTGAGGTCAATTGTTGGGTTACTCTAGCCAGTTTTCTCTAACTTATCATTTGTGGAAATATCATTTTGAACCATGACAGCAGTTTGGCTGCTGTTAGTTCCTTTAAGGTCAACATTTCTTATGGAAATGTCAGCAAGGTAATTTCCTCTAGCTTCCAAAGAGTCAAGTTTAAAATGCTCTGTAATTTAATAATAATTAAAGCATCAGGTAAAAGTATTGCATCTGAACATAGGGGTCATTTATAATTTTATTTCTGCTAGATGTATGAAAGCCATGTTGCTTCTACAATATTCTACAATCATAAGCTACTCCAAAAGTATATCTTCTATCTGTATAAATATTGGCAGTTTTGTTCTTGGCTAAACTACAAGCCCATGTAAGAACATATAATTCGGCTTGTTGAACTGAAGTATCTGTCAGTAAAGATGCTGCTTCAAAAGGAGTTAAGCATACCTAGCACAATATTTGCCATTGTTACCCTTTAAATAAGAAACATCAGTGAACCATTAGAAGTCAGCGTTACCTAACTGAATTTCTAGCAAATTATCAGCAATAAACAGTTGTGAGGGACTGAGTCTTTGACACACGGGAAAAGAGTAGCAGGGTGAGATTATTGTAATGTAAAAGCATTATGGGAGGAGCGTTAAGAAAAGGACTTTATAAGTGTTGAGACATTTGATCAAGAAATGTTGAGTAAGATGAGAATTCAGGATGGTTTCTATTGCATGAGGTACAAAAATGATTAAAGGGGATTCCAGAATAATTTTTTCAGTGGCATTAACCAAAAAGGCAGTGGCAATAAATTGTCTAAAGCAAGTGGGTATCCATCTGCCACAAGGTCAAGTTGCTGGCTATAATATACTATGTGTCAATGCCGCTTGCCATGTTTTTGGTGAGTAGCCCAAGGACATTCCTTTGCTTTCATATACAAAAAGAAAAAAGAGAATCTGATAATTGGGATGTCCAAGGGCAGGAGGGTTTATCAAACTTTCCTTTAAGGTCTTAAAGATTATGTCATCCAGTTCTTCCCTTAAAATTGGGTTAAGATTGTTTTTCTTCAGTAAAACATACAGAGATTTGGCCATAAGAGAGAAATTTGGAATCCATTTTCACCAATAACCTATTATGCCGAGAAAACCTTAAAATTGATGCTAGTTTTGGATTTTGGGAAACTTCAAACACCATGTAGCCTACTCGGATCTAGGTGTAGTCCTTGTCCTGATATCAGATGTCCTAAATGTCAAAACTGGGTTGGGCAGACTGTAATTTTTCCTTGTCAATCTTATGTCCCTTGAAGGCATAAGAGGTTTAGCAGTTAAGTGCTCTCTTCCTGTGAGGAGGCTTGAGATGGAGAGCAAAGAAGCAAATCATTCACATATTGCAACAAAGTAGGACCTCTAGAGAACTTTAAATTATCAAAATCAGCCTTCAGTATTTGTCAGAATTAAGAAAGACTCTCAGTAAAACCCTGAGGCATCACCATTCAGGTAAATTGTTTTTCTTCCCAAGTGAAGGAAAAATATATTGGCTAACTTAGTCAACTGGAATACTAAAGAATGCACTGTATAAATCAATTGCAGTAAAGAATTTACTTCTAATGGAAATGGATGTTAATAAGGTATTAGGGACATCAGAAAGTGAATGGATAACAGTGTTGTTTATTGTTCAGAGGTCCTGTACACACCTCCACCGTCAGCCCTTAGGTTTTCTCACTGGTAAAATAGGAGTATTACAGAGACTAGAACAAGGAATAATGAGACCTTGAGCTTTGTAATCTTCCATTATGGGCTTTATACTTGAAATACTCCTTTACTTACAGGGTATTGATTAATTCTGGGAAGAGACTTTGAGGGATCTATTTGAATCTTGATGGAAGGTATGCTGTGAATTTTGACAATATCATTTGGAGAGTTTGTCCCTAATGTTAGTTGATTCAATAGGGACAAATGACCGGTTTTTCCAGAATCAGCTCTAGTTCCATCAGAGACGGAACAAAAGATGTCAAGGGGTCATTTAGTTCACCTGGTTGGCTGCTTTGATGATTACTGTCAAATTCTGGAATTATTTCACCCTTTTGAGAGAAAGAAATTCTGGCATGATGCTTCTCTAAGAAGTCTTGGCCTACTAAATTGGTAGGGAAAGGGACTAAGAAGAAAAAGGGTGTGTATCTCTCAAAGGGTCTAAACAAAAGGGATTATGTTCAGAGAAAGGAAACTCTTGAGGTTCTCTAGATATCATTTTTGAACTGTTTTAGAACTTTGAGGAAAGGGCTGTTTTACACTGGTGGTGGCAGTGAGCACTGAGAGTGTGGCTCCAGAGCCACACTCAGTGAGGAAAAGATTTATCACCAATCTGGAGAAATGTTTCTCTAACCCAATTTAGAGGGAGGACTGGGAAGAGCCCCTGTAATTTCTTGAGAATTGGGAATTCAGATGGCTGCTGGTTAGAAGGCGGATGGCACCTGAAGCACTTAAATTTGTACCAATCTCTTTTCCAATGTCCCAGATCTTTGCAATTATAACAAGAACTGGGTGTGTGTGTGGGGGGGGGGGGTTCCTTCAGGGGCCTTCATTTACTGGAGTTGAAGAATAAGAATTTTGGCAGTCTTTCTTTTAGGTGACTCATCTAGAGTGTAATTAAATCTGCAGCTGACATAGTTTTTCATTCTACCCTGGTCCTTTTTACTGGAAGGGAAAAGTCCCACTTCAGCCCACTAATAAACAGTGTTAAAAGTTATCTGAGTGGAATCAACATCTGAATACCAGAATTTCCTTTAAAAACAATCTGAAGTCAATCATAATTGTCATGATCAGTTTCATCAAGTTTTTGTGTGCAAGCCTGAATTTTATTCCACTCATCAGGCTTTGGAAAGGCCCTAGAAATGGCCCAATGAAGTTACCTAGCTATTGCTTGAGCTTGATTATAAAATAAGTTAGCAAGCTTGTCTCCCATTTGTAATTCTGGAGACTTTTCAGGATGTTCCCAAGTTTTAGTTTTCATCTAATAGTGGGCCTTGGTCTTCAAGAACATGCACATAAAATAGCTGATAAAAGTTAGAGAAATCAGGGCTTCCCTGGTGGCGCAGTGATTGGGAGTCGGCCTGCCGAAGCAGGGGAGGCGGGTTCGTGCCCCGGTCCAGGAAGATCCCACATGCCGCGGAACGGCTGGGCCCGTGAACCATGGCCGCTGAGCCTGCGTGTCCAGAGCCTGTGCTCCACAACGGGAGAGGCCACAACAGTGAGAGGCCTGCATACTGCAAAAAAAAAAAAAAAAAAGTTAGAGAAATCTGGTTGATAAATTCGAATGACTATATCATATTCCTCAGAAAATCTGTGAGAATCTTCAGTTACTTTGGGACAAACTTTGCCTGTGACTCGCAGTTCAACTTTAGTCCAGGGAATATAAGAAATTAAGGACTCGACCTCTGGATTCTCAGGAAGTTTAATTTAAAGATAGAGATTCTGATAGGTTCAGAGGAAAAGAGGATGGGGAGAGTTTCAAGTGAAAAGGAAAGTTCGGTCAGATAATTAGTATGGGAGAACTGAGAGTATAGAGGAGGTGTAGAATGTAAAGAAAAGAAGGAAGACGGTTCCAGAAGCAGAGCCTAAGCAAAAGGAGCCAGGGAAGAGGAAGAAGATGGCACTGGAGGGAGAGCCTGAGACAAAGAAGCTGGGAAACAAGAGCATGAGACTTCAGAAACAATTTTATCTTTTTTTAATCATTTGCTTGCTTCAGTTAATCTTAAATTTGTATTTTGCAAAGTTAATTTTAGACTCCGGATAACATTTGGAAATCCCAAAATGCCAATCAAAATAAGTGTTCCATTCAGTTTTGGAAGTTTCAGGGCTAAGGTTTTCCAATTCAGTTTTAAGAAAAGTAAATTCAGGGATCTCAAAAGTTCCCCATAATGGGCATCGATATTGTAACTTACCTTTGGTCAGGTCAGTCCATTTAGTTAGAAACGTCCATGGGGAAGGACCGTGGTTTTTAAACATAAAATCAGCCAGAGTCCCTGTAAAGGAGGTGCCCTCACAATATTTAGACACCTGGGATCCTATTTCTCAAAGGAGTTTCTCTAAAGTGAAGAATAATTTTCCAACAGCTCAAACAGCTTAAACAGCCCAAAGAACACACAGGCCTAATATTATCCAGTCCTAAGGGAACAGTCTAGCCTCAAAGAAGCCAGACTGAAGGCTGATCAGCAGAGTTGTAATGGAACAGCCTAATGCTTAGGGAGTCAATCTTAACAGGACAGTTCTAATAGGACAGCTCCTATTCCAAAAGGAATCAGGACAAAGGCTGAACCTGCAGAAATCCCATAAAACAGCCCCTGTTCCTGAAGGAATGTGCCAAAGTTTAGCCAGTTCCAGTAGGAACAGCCTGATTTCAAAAATCAGGTTGCAGTACCAAATGAGAACAAGCTCTTAACAAGAAAGGAGGAAGCCCTAATATAGATTCCAAATAAAATCTGGAGAGCTTTAAAATACAAAGAAGGTGGAAGCTCAGATCTAGATGAAAAACTTACCTGCAAACCCCAGGGTTGGCAAGAAGAGCAGTGGAAAATAATGGATTCAATGTGGGTGCCACACCTGTTTGCTCACCAGCCTCAGAGTTGTTGGCAGTCTTCTCTGCATCCCTGTACTGGCCACCAAAATGTTTAACTAAAACAAATAGGCTGCTAATCATTTCTCCAGCAAAAATGGGCTTATTTGGCATCAATAAAGAATGGCATTTCAGGGTCTGCAACCATGGTGAGCCACGTAAAAGTCCCTGCACAGCAAGGAGAGAATTTTTTTTAAGAGGTTAAAAGGAAGTTGGGAGAGCTATAGAAATAAAATCTTCATTGGAGGCATTGAGAGTTTGAAGTATGTTGGCTATCATTGACTGAGACCTTATAATCTCTCATTGGCTGAGCTCTTGTGGGGACAGAGGAGGAAGTCTTTCTCCTTCCTGTTTGGCTCTGCTATTATTGTAGGACAGGATAGCTCTTTCTTCTGACTTCCTGACTCTATTTTAATTGAGGTTTCTGTTTATTAATTTTTGCACCCTTATTTCCCCACCCTCACCCCCAGGGTTAGTCAAACTTTGAGGTATAAGACACAGGCCTATAGAATATTAGTTCTTTCCAGGACTTTTGAACCCCACTGTAAGGATTTAGGGTCCAGTTATAGAATTAGAGGGAATAGTCTACACAAGACTACCTTCATTTTTGAAGCCAACTGCAAGATTGAGGGTTTTCTAAAACCACGCTCAGGTTCAGGTTCAATAATTAGAGAAAAGATTCACAGCATATACTGAAAGCTATTGAATTTATGAATAAAGCTTATTACAAGGAAAAGTTTCAAATTAGAAACATCCAAAGGAAGAGACCCACAGGGCAGAGTGTAGGAAGATTCCAAATATGAAGTGTCCATTATCTTCAGAATGTGTTATGCTCCCAACATTCACCTGTGATAATGTGCATGTGGTATTGCCTACTGGGAAAGTTCACTCAAGCTTCGGAATCCAGAACTTTATTGAGACTTTGTTATGTTGGCCTGATTAATTTATTGTCCACATAGTTGAACTCAGTCTCTATGTCAATTAACACCTCTGACTTAATGCCCCACTCTCAATCACCTGGTTAGTCTTTCTGTTATGGCCAGCCTCCACCTAAGACCATCAGGTATGGAAGTTCAGATTCTGAGTTATCTCATTAACACAAACTATTAGTTGTGCTCAGAAGGGCCCACCACTGAGTAAAAAAAAAAAAATCCTTTCACTCAGAAATTCCAAAGATTTAGATGTTATCACTTAAGAGCTCAATACAAATACCAGACTTCTCTTTGGGCAAGGTCAAATATTGTACTTCTCTGTCTCTGCCTGTCTTTCTCTTTCTCTCTGTCTCTGTGTCTGTCTGTCTGTCTCTCTCTCTCTGTTTTTCCTCCATTTACATCCATACATGTTTCTATTAATATCTTACATAAGTTAGACTGATCTTTCTTTATTCTATATCAGTGGTTTTTAAAATGTGTCTGCTGCTGCACCAGCACTTGGAAACTTTTTGGAAATTCAAATTCTTGAGCCTCATCCAGATCTACTGAATCAGAAATTCTGAGAGTGCACAGCAATCTGCTTTTAACAAGCCGTCCAGGTGGTTCTCATTCATGCTTAAATTTATAATCCACTGTTCTAATGCTGAGTTCTTTAGTGGTCATGAAATAAAGAAGGAAACGGAAGAGTGTTCAGGAGGTTTTCTAGAGAAGTAATATCACTGGAAAACTAAGTGATATTTGAAAAAAACAGATGGCTCTTCATTTGCTTCTTGAAACTTGAGTCAAATTCTGCATCTTTGTGTCAAGGGAAATTTACATGACACTTCATCTTCCATTTTTGTTTCCGATTTGACTCATTTTTAAAATAACTATTAATTTATGTTAGTAGTAACCATCAGGGAATTGTGCAGAAACAGATTTAATAAAATAAAAAATTGTGCCTTCATTTTAACTGTTATATTTGTGGATGTTTTTGTTCCCCCAACTGAAAATAAAGATAATTCTCTCATAAGTGGAGAACTTGTATCATACTCTGAAACATGGAATAACTTTTTAAAATAGCTGTGCTATAAACCATTCAACATAGGGGTCCATGATATGAAGGCCGACAGCTTGTAATGTAGGTTTAATTAAATTGGGCACTACTATAATTAAAGGTTTTGAGTTATTAATGCATCTCTCTGGCAAACATTTTGTTTTTATCTCGCTAAATATTTATCTCGCTGGTGAAACATATTAAAACAGGATATTAGGACAGCTAGATAGAATTTGCTGCAGGAATAACTTGGATTTTTAGTTGTAATTCAGCACAATGCACTGCAGACTGCAGTGATTATTATTATTTTTTTTTTTTGCGGTACGCGGGTCTCTCACTGCTGTGGCCTCTCCCGTTGTGGAGCACAAGCTCCAGACGCGCAGGCTCAACGGCCATGGCTCACGGGCCCAGCAGCTCCGCGGCATGTGGGATCTTCCCGGACCGGGGCACGAAACCGTGTCCTCTGCATCGGCAGGTGGACTCTCAAGCACTGCGCCACCAGGGAAACCCCCTATTTTCTTTTTAAATAAAAAAAGAAGACTTTTGGAAGCACAAGAAAATGAGTACAGTTTGAGATGAGAGTAAATCCATTAAAAAAAAAAATCATAAATCAGGCATAGTGAAACTAACTTGGAGAAGAATAGTTGTAAATCTATCTATGGTCACCCCAAACCATAGAAGAATTTTGGCTTCTCAATATTGAGTCTGAAGTTTCAGATTATTTCAGTATAACTTTTACTACTTTAACAAGTATTTTACTTATTCCATTTGCAACTACAAAAGGTATAGGGGCAGATGCATCATTAACCTGTTGATTCTCAGTTTCCTCTCAGAGCTAACATTAATGAAAAATATCATCTGTATTTGTTTATCATGGGTTCCAGATGATTCTCTCAAGTAGAGGTATTTTTCCTAGCCAGTGTTCCAATACAGGTTCAGTGATCTTTTCTCTGATTCTTAGATTCTGAATATGGAGTACAGAAACTCAGAACCCAACATTTCTCAGAGAAAATTCTAGGAACACTAGTTGCAGATTTGAGTCTCTCATAGAGCAAAACTTAAGTTAAATGAAGTTGGTAAATATTACATTCTATGTCCCATTTGCAAGATTCAAATTATATGATAGCATGTTAAAAATTATGAGGAACCTTGTAGTTAAGAAATACAGAAAACCTTGTTTGTTTCAACATTTGTTAAACTTAATTTACTACAAGACCTCTCCCCCTCCCCTGACCATTATACTGTTCCAAAGAGCACACATAGGAAAATGCTGTCATAGTGAAAAGAGGGCTGATTTAGCATTAAGAGACCCCAAATCAATCCTGTTTCCCTTTTTTGCTGTGTGAGCTTAGAGAAATTAATTAAATGCCTGAAGATTTAGTTTCTCATCTCTAAAATAAGGTTGATAATTACCACAGAAACTTATTGTAAGTATTAAAAGAATATACAGATTCAGAAACTCAGTAAGGTTTAAAGTGCATTTGAAAAATTCATTTTAGTTTCTTTGTCTCTTGCTCACTCAGAAATTTGTCATTAAACCTACCAGTTTCCGAGGCATTTTTTTTCTCTTTCTGTCATTCTGTGTATTCTATTGGACATCACTGAAGGTGATGGGGGCATTGGAGGAGTGCCTATAGCATATTAGGGTGAGTGGGTTCACTTTTCTAAATATTTATCCCCTGGACATATTCAGGCAGAACTTGTTAGAGTGTTGTACAGAAAATACTGTACAAGTTTAATTAACATCAGGTTCCTTCTTATCCAAAGACACTTTGACTTGAAAAAATGTATTAGTGCTCATAATGTAAATAAGCCATTGACATTATCATTCAATGAATAAATATTGGCAAAGCATGGAGAGTGTATTCATGTATAATGAAAGGGGTACAAATTCATATTCACACAAGTTTCTACTAGCTAGTAACAGTTACTTTAAAGAAAGGGATGTCTATCTATAGATAGATAGATAAGGGGAAGAAAGCAAAGTCTATGTCAGACATGTTACATGAATTGTTCTTTCAAGAGTTTATTTATGGAATAAGTATGGATTTAGTATGGATATTTGCAGAGATATAATAACAGAAAGTATTTTTTCTTTCATTTGTTCATTTTGCTAAAATGAGGGTTTTCTATAATCAGTTTGAAGGCAGAAGTGGGAAGAAAAGATTTAACAGTAAGATTTAAAGAGCATGAGTGTCTGGAGAATGTGAGGTCATAAAATAGACACTTTACGTTCATGTAACAAGCAGAATATAAAACTGGGAAAGTCCAAAATTCAAATAGCCTCTTTTGGGCACCATGCTTTTTGCATACATTATTCAGAATTTATTTGTTGATCCAATAACAAATATGGTTTTATTGCAAAAGAAAGAAATTTCTTAGGGATTGTGATTGATTGTCACCTATTCTTTCAGAATGAAATCCTGTATTTGTGCTTGGTTCTTGTTTGAGTCCTTTAAATTATTAATCAAGCTTTGTGTCAGGTAAGAATTATTGCATGAGCCTGTTTTAACAATTTAACCCTCTATGTCAACACAAAACTGATACAACATCTTTGTTATTTTAGCATCATCCACTATCCAGTTTCCTGTGAACAACATGCATCCCAGGATGCTCTTTCAATGTCCCCACTCAAAACAGAATCAGACTCTCTGGACTTAGATTATTTTGGTATGTGTGTGAGCTCTCATACAATTGTTAAGCTTCATAAAACATTAGAATTGTCAAAGGCTGCATGTTTAATTGACTTTAATTAGATAGCCATGGTTTCACCCAAGACACAGTTTTTATCAGAAACTTTATCTTTCAGGTACTGAAGAGAGAGAAATTCACATATCTTTATACCCCAGGAGGTGACTGACAGTAAATGACTTTAGCCAGGATAGTCACATCTAGGTTCCAACTGATTTTGCATAAAGAACGATCTAACCATACCACCTAATGTTTTAAACTTTTAAACACGTTCAATGTTGAAAAGTGACTCGTTATTTATAGAGTACATGATGCAGATAAAAATTCCTGAATAAAGAGATTATACATGTTTAAGTTTGCTACTATGACAAACAGTTTTTCATTCCTTGGTTTCTTCTCGAAAAAGTTGTGATGGCAGTTATTTATCAACCTTATAAAAACCACATACTTTAAAAATCTAGTGCAGTATCTTACTTGAATAGTCCCTACTTAAATGCAAATTTTAAGTTCTTTCTGTCATAAAATGAATTTTCCAATAAAAAAGAGGTATGTATTTTCTAATGCTAATGGACTGTTTATCCCACTCCATGACTTGGCCTTAATATCCAAGCACAGGAGGTTTGTCTTTGGGAGGGGATAAAAAAAAAGAGAGATGTACAGGAAAAAAAATGCATAAATCTTCTTTGGTGGGGGAATTTACTAGTAGAATCCGAAAAACTTTTAAAGAGTAAATTTGAAAATGGTCTTTCTTAGGAAACCTAATTCTATTTTATAACAAAATATAAAACAAAATCTTAGTAACTGCAGATTCCTGTAGGGGAAAAGATCGTCAGTTCTATAAATCTTCTTATTATAGTGTAAAGAGATACAGCTGGGTTTGTTGAGTTCAAAATTTAAACTTTGTATTTCTTTTATTTTTCTTAATGGCTTACTTTTTTTAAATGACTAGTGTTGAACTTGTATTGAAGAAATATTATCGAAGACTCTGTATGCACAAGACACCCTGACAGTCAATCTGAAGGATGGCCAGTCCCTGTTTTGCTTTCTCTAGTTTCACTCAGCTGAGAACACATGCCTAACATTTTCAGATACTTCAAATTTCTGCACTGATACTAACTGAGCAGGAATTAGTGTCTCAATCTCCCTGTTTTAAATATAATATTAGAGCTATGATATTATATATAATAATGTATATATAATTACCCCTGACACAAGACAACAAGTTATAAGGGCCTTAAAGTAAATGAAAACAATATACCAGGCTCAGGAAAGGGGCAGGGGGCAGGGAGAGGGAAAAAAATTGTGAGGGCTTCATGAAACAGAATCATTTAAATCTTGAAGGGTTGGAAATGTATATGTGAGGTATGGTGAAAAAAGTGAACGTTTCATTAGGAAAAATTAAATAAATGAAAAGATATGAAATTAAATTTTAAGAAACTTTACTTTGTACAGTAACTTTAGAGCAGCATAAGAAAATGATAAGATAAAGAAAAAGTTTAGTTGGGATCAAATTGCAGAGGATCTTTAATGGCAAGGTAAAATTGTAATTTGGGGGCAAAATAAATGGAAAATGGTAAACGGTCTCTCAAAATAAGATTCAGATGTCAGAACTACATTATATGTAAAAATTAGTAATTCATTTCTGATTGCATATATTG